>NW_013666975.1:127717-147446 GCF_000517525.1 Limulus polyphemus
GTAATTTGAGTTCCCAATTCATATAAAACTATAGACTTTAGTATTTTGACATTACAAACATCTAATTTGAACCAGTGTTGCATTCAACATACCACGTGAGACACAAAAATCGATGTTTATATGTGTTTTTTTAATATTTACTTTTAAATTAAGAAATATGAGTAATATATAGTACTAAAATTTGAATTATATCCTACAGTTTGAAACCAAAGTTATTGATATATATTCATGATATAGTAGTTCAATAAAATTTTGAATGCGAGTCAACAAACAAGATGACATGGCTTTTAACCCATGACCCCTCTGGAAAGGGTTAATCTGAATATGTTGACTTGGAAATTAGCTTATTATTGACTAGTCTTAATATCACTGTGATAACTTGGGACTTGGCTTATTCTCGGTATAATGAATTGTAACTCAACATAGCCCTCTAACATCAGGTAGGGTCCAAGGATGTTCTTTTTTTTTAATTGAAATATTCAATTTATAAAAGGAAATGTTACTACTAATATAACTTATCTGGCTTTTTAACTGAGCTAGAAGTTGGTCAAATAATTTACATATGTGGTCAATCAGAGTTTCAGTACTGGCAAACAAAGAAAAGGATGCCAAAACCTTAAACCGGTTATCCCAAAGGCTGGTAGGTCAATATTTGACATTTTTGAATGACAGGATGTACAAGGAAGAGCATGTGGGTTTGACTCTGTAGTTTATATTATCATTAAGTAAAGATTAGAGACTTTAAGTTTACATTCTAATTTGAGGATATTTAACATATAAGTTGTAGTTCCTTTAAATCATATGAAATAGTATGAAGATGGAAAAAAATCTAAAATGGTCATTCCAAAACATATTTACCTCTGCTGACACTATAGTTATTTCTCAGTCTCCGGGGTTTCCACAATCTGCCCATCTAAGCAATGAAAATGATTGTTCTAGTCTTTTATACCCCACTCGAATGCCCTTGGCGAATTCTAATTTGCAAAATTCTCCACCAACTGCAATGCACCCTCTATCTAGGTACTGTATATAAGCACCTCATTCAGATAATGTAATCACATTTTTTTGACAAAGCGTTCGGCACTGGTTTTTATACACAGGAGTGTTGTGATTATTCACAATTTACGTTGAGACTTGAAATGTGGTTTGCATTACTACAGCTATATCTTTGTATATTTATAAATTACTTTAATAATAATTATATTAATAAAAAAAAAGCATGTACCGACGAGTATGAATTCTCAAATTAGTGTTTCTATTACGGAGGCCATTATTCTATTACGCGACCTCTCCTTTTCCACCTCTGTTATCTTGTATTTGTCAATGACCAGGAGAGGGATCATTCTCAATTGGGGCTGTCTGTGATATGATACATTGTGAGATGGACACACATATGCGGATTAGGGGTTCTGAGGTGGCTTTTGCAAATGACCCTGACCAGCTGGGAAGAATTTAGATTCGTTTTTACTGGCTCCTTCTTTTACTAGGTCAGCCTCAACAGAGGATAATTTTGATCAGCCACCTCCAGCCCCTTTTCTTCAGTTGGCTACTCGGGTTTGTGAGGTTTTGGGGGTCTCTCCTATTGCATTTGACTCTTCCCCTTCCTTGTTGGCAACAAGGACAGCAAGTGACTACGTGGTTTTCCTCCTTCTCCTGATATTGCTGTTCGTGCTGGGAAATTTGTCAGTCAGTTATGTGACGGGATAGCTATGCCTTGTTTCCCACGTTTATTGGAACAACATGCTTTGGCTTATTGCATCCAGGAGGAGGTATATTTTGATTCTCGACAAATGGACCCCCTTTTGTACATGTGGGGGTCTTGATTGGAACCCGTGATAACTTTAAACAGATCACAGTTTTCTTGGATTCATCTTAATCATATGACTGTCATGAGGTACTTATCTTCGATCCAACTTTTGTTGGAAGCCTATCAATGTTTCCTTCGGCAAGTTGTGGACGAGTTTGGGATTTTGCTGATGTCTACCTCAGTCAGATTGTCTTCTTCGGTTCTTTCTCTGGTTTCCTGGCTGATTTGTTGTTGGGATTTATTTGGTAGAGATTCTTTGTTAAAAAGTGTTCATTTACTGTCTTCTGCTCTCAGGGAGTTATGGGAAGCTCCTTTTTTTTCCATCCCATGTTGTTTGTTGGAGTTCCAGAGATGTTAGAAACAGTATTTGATTCAGTTTGTTTACATTATTCTTTATTGTTGTTGAATTTTTGTTGGGAGTGTTGGCTCTCAGTTTTCTCAACCCCCTCCTTTGGTTCCTAGGTCTGTTGGTTCCCATAATAGAATCCATCTGTATTCTCCAGGATTTTCGGCTCGGACAGATCATCACCAACAGTGTCGGTATCTATCCTGTGGGTTTGGGGAGCAGTGGGACCACCTTTATATCATTTTCTGGACATATGGAGTTCTTTCACCAGAGAACCATGGGTATTCCAAGCTCTGAATTCAGGGTGGGTCATTCTATCTATATCACCTCCACCTTTATCTGCACAACCTGTTGCGTTGTCGCCTCCAACATATTCACGACAAGTGGAGTTTTCTTCCCAGGCTATAAGAAAGTTGTTAGTCAAAAGGGTAGTAGTAGAGGGTTGAATCAGTTCTTCCGGGATTTTATTCCCGTTTATTTGTTGTACTCAAGAAGACAGGAGATTGGCATCAAATCATCGATCTGTGTCGACTCAACTGATTTCTAAATCTGAGAAACTTCTGGAAAGATTCTGTTATGGGAATATGGACATAAGCATCTGTAACATCGAACTTGGTCATTCAGAGCCCTGAAACAAAGTGTCATTGTAGGTTGAGAAAGGATTCCATAATAAATCAAGGAGGATCTTGCAGTTTGGGGCTCTACCTTTTGGTCTTGAAGCAGTATCTTGTGTCTTTGGCAGACTTGTCAGAACTTTTTCTCGTCATCTACATTCCTTAGATCTGTACAAACACCATTATATGGATGGCTGGATTCTTCTGGCACCATCCTATTAAATAGCAGAACAACAGATTCTTCTTTCAGAAGCCACAAAAGTGGGCTTCCTTATCAGACTGGAGAAATCTATTCTGTCACCATACAAAATCTCGTTCATCTAGGTGTGTTTTTCAATACTCTTAAGCTGTGCTCAACCAACCCCTTTCAGGCTTTAAACCATGGAAAGAGCCATCAGGTTTTTACTTATCTCTCCTTCTCCTACTACACGGACGGTTCTCTCTCTGTTGGGGATGTGGGCATCCCTCGAGCCTCTCATTCCTTTGAATCACATAATCATGCTTTCCAATCCTTTAGATCATCCTGTCTCATTACTGGAGCAATATCTTTCGATTATGAGTGGGTGTTGGATTGGAACAACACTACTAATTGGAGTACCCATTCCACCACCTCATCCCGAGATCCATCTGTTCTCAGACGCATTTCTTCCG
The DNA here is from genome assembly GCF_000517525.1 of Limulus polyphemus. Classification (NCBI taxonomy): domain Eukaryota; kingdom Metazoa; phylum Arthropoda; class Merostomata; order Xiphosura; family Limulidae; genus Limulus; species Limulus polyphemus. The sequence continues at coordinate 131,136 of NW_013666975.1, forward strand.
GGGTGGGAAACTTATCTTCAAGGTTAAGAGTTCCAGGGTATTTGGACAGAAGACAAGTCTACCTTTCATATCAATGTTCTCAACATTGTCTCATCCTCCTTTTGAGCCCTTAGTTTCTTGTTCTTTGTTTCACTTTTCTCTTAAATTGTACTTTTTGTTTTTCTTGGTTTGTGGATGTTGTCGGTTGGAGTTGTTTGCAATGCCTGTGCTTTGAACTCTTCATCATTCCACATTTTTCCTGCTTTACCCCAATAGGTCCTTTGTGTCCAAGACTTTGACAGCTGTGGAAGGGGGAAGATCTTTATTACCAATCCATTTTCCAGCCATTTCTCATCTTTATGACCACTCCAATCCTGACTGTTTGTTATGTCTTGTTAGGGCTGTCAAATGTTATGTAGCTCGTTCTAACTCATTTCGAGGTGGTAGGAATCAATTGTTCCTTCATTGGAATCTTTGTTTTTCCTGTTACTTATCTCCCATTACCCTAACGAGGTGGCTTTGTAAGTTGATTCACATGGCTTATAATGGATTATCGTTACAGGAAAGGAATCTTTTGCGTGTCATATCTCACCAGATTTGTCATATCTCTGTCAATAGCAACCTAAATGAATTGCCCTCTGGATGACATTGTGCAGACTGATATGTGGATTACACCTAATGTTTTCCTATCTCATTCTTTACATGATCTGGCAGTTTCCTCTTCTGAGGGATTTTGACTAATCTTTGTATCTCCTTTGACCACATTTGTTAAATTTTCATTAGAGGTGAACATTTTCCTCAATCATATAATCTTTTTTTTTTTGGTTTGCTTTTAAAAATGTAGGGTTCTTGGTTCACCTATTGCACAGTTTCCTAAGGGTTCCCCAACATGTATTACCCATCCCTGACTCTACTGGTGGAGCTTGGGAGTCCTTACCACCCCAGTTTCCAAGCACTGGGCTGATGGACAGAGGATTTTCCTCCAGAGTGTTTGAGTGTGTTCCTCCACTCTTGGAGAAGAGGGCTAAATTGGGGGCCCTCCTATTCGGGTCCCTGGATGTTTTTCCCAGATGTCAGTTGGAGTGGCACCAGCCTACTTGTAATTCTGGTTCAGATTTGACACGAAACTATCCAGTTGGCAGGTGCATGGCCCTTCTCTTTGATCAATGTCAGTTTCGTATATTGTTCATAGGAGGAGGTCCACCATCTCCTCATAATTCTGAACACGATGTGGTCCCATCCTAGGTTCTTGGTTGAGCACAGGTTCCACATCCTCTCCATAATTCAAGGGCAAGTGGAATACTCCTTGCCCACTTGGTTGAGGTGTGAGGATGAATCTTCATAATTTCAAACCAGTTCTGTTCTTTTAGTTGAGTATGACATGCACGATCCTGTCATCCCGAGCCTGGGGTGTTGCCTTTTGGACTTCTTCAGGTGGAGGAGAAAGTTTGTCCACTTCAGTGTTGCTTACTTTATCATTGTGATTCCAGTGGTGCGAAATGCATCACTTTGGCTACAAGTAGGGATCCAATCAAAAGTATATATATATATATATATATAGCCCTAGCCACCAATGTGGGTTATTGGTACCATGACACCTTAATTCCAACCCTGAGTTGTGGAACCTCTGCTATCTGGTTGGGGCTGGCCTATACTGACAATTACTTGTATTCTATTCCACATTTGCTACAGGAACTGAGTTCCTAGTGAAGAACATACCTGTTCTGAATGTAGTGTGGTTTCCCCACTCTTGTACCATCTTTATCTTGGAACACTTCTGTTATATACAGATGCTTTCTATATGGTTCATGCCTGCATTGGGCCCTCCACCTTCTCAATGTGGGTTTCTAGCTATAGTGTCAATGGATGTAAGTATGTTTTGGAAGTTAACATTTTCCTAAACTGAAAATGTAGTTCCAATAATACTTACCTCCACTGACACTATTGCACTACTTCCCCCACTTAAAGCCGGTTTATGTTCTCAAAAAAGTGATTACAGTATCTGAATGAGGTGCTTATATACAGTACCTAGATAGAGGGTGCATTGAAGTTGTTAGAGAATTTTGCAAATTAGAATTTGCCAAGGGCATTCGAGTGGGTTATAAAAGACTGGAACAAGCATTTTTCAATGCTCAGATGGGCAGAGAATGGAAACCCTGGAGATTGAGAAATAGCTATAGTGTCAGCAGAGATAAGTATTATTGGAAAATACATTTTCAGTTTAGGAAAATGTTAACTTTCAGAGTGAATAAGTGTCGCATGATGCAGAGAAGTGAAGATTGATAATTTAAATATTTCATTTTTAAATTAAATAAATTCATATTTATATAATATTAAAATTTGAATTATAAACTATTTTATGTTAATATGTTGGTATACATTAATAGTAAACTTGTAAATTTTGAGTATACTCTGTAAAAGGTTGTAACATGTGCACATTGACCCACTTGTCCTTGGAGGGTTAATATCAGTATACTGACTTGGGAATGAACTGTGAAATTAGTACACATAAGCTTATGTTAGGCAATAATGTTCTCATCACGGTCAAATGAGAACTGTGATTTTGAGCAGAGTCAGCTTGCATCAGTCCATCTAGATGAATGCTGAAGATTGTTAATCAGTGGAGTTTTTCTCACAAAAAAGCATCCAGTCACTATATCTTTGTGTATTACATAAAAACATTTTGATTGTAGCAGGTTTTATAAATTATATAAAGGAAAAAGTGTGTATGTATAAATGGGAAAGTATTGATACTGAAGAAAGACAAGTATATATGAAACATATTAAAAGAACAACATCAACTGTAATTGTGTGATGAAATATAAATAAAAAAGCATTTATTTTATTCTATTTTATGCATAACACTTATTCCCTAACCTACTTTAAGAAATTATGTATAGCCATGTCAAGTAGACTCACCACACAGTAACATAAGAGTTTGTCTAGCATCATCCACTTCTCAAGGCTTCTCCAAGACCAGATCAAATTTCACAGTAGGAGTTCTTGTATGTCATAATTTCCAAAGAAATTACTTCAGAAAATAAACAAACATGCAAAGAACCCCATTAAATTCATTTATTACGTTTCCTATGGCATAAACAAAACAGAACCATTAGTAACTTAAATTATTTCAAGCCATAAACATTGCATAGCTTTGAGTGCATTTGTGAAAGTGTTTAAAACATACAATCACATAAGGAAATAAGGGAGCTCTATGGCAAGTGCATTGTGAGAAATAAAATAGCTTTTGGACAATATACTTATAATTTGTTTGCCTAAGAAACTTGGAAGCTGTAAAAGAAAACATGAAGTTGAATTTTACATTTTTCACATCACCAACTTCAAAAATTCAATTTTCTCTCAATCTATTCTTGAAATAAAAATAAGCAATCAACTTGTACAAAATCTATGTTTTATCTGTGCAGGCAGTAAATTTAACAATTCCACTTTCTAGATAAATATTATAACAGTGGGAAATCTAAAATTAGTGCTAGCAGTTTGGATTTTAAAAAAATACTTTAAAGAATAAAATGTAATAAAACATATATAAAAAAATAATGTTTGATATCTCAATATTTCTGTTATAACCTTGTTTTATAGGTAATTTGAAACTTGATGTCACCATTTTGCCCCTGTAAAAACACGAGATATTGGGTTGTAAAAGATTAATACGTTAGATAGGTTTCTCAGTCCTTTGAATAGTAATTATATAGTAAATAAATAATTTAATAGAATATTGAAACCATGTTACATTTTCATTATTAGGTAAAACAAATGAAGACAAAGGATAAAAGGGTTAAAATGATGAATGAAATTCTTGGAGGAATCAAAGTCCTGAAGTTGTATGCCTGGGAAGAATCTTTCCAAAAACAGGTCAATGATACAAGAAATAAAGAAGTGCAAGATTTGAAGAAGATAGCATATTTAAATGCTGTTACTTCATTTCTTTGGAGCACAGCACCTTTTCTGGTAGGCCTCTTAACATAAAAAGTTTCCTGAGTGCTACTTTTGATGGAGTTGTAATGTGCTTTGTTCATTTTCTTTTGTGTGTTTCTCTATGATTTTAATGGACAGTTTGTCGGGGATTAATGTTATATATACACATACTACTTTAGGATTTCTTTTGAATATAGTTTAAATTTTTAGGAGGGCTGAATCTTTAGTTTGATTAGTTGTTCATTAATCTGGCATTTAGCTGGTGAATATTATACGTAATTAGTTTTAAAATATTAAGAGTTTTACACATATGCTGTTTATATTATTTATTATTATATCATTCTTTTTCAAAATATAATATGATGTTTATGTCCACCACAAGCTGAATGCCTGTCATATGACTAAAATTCTTTTCAAAATTATATCTAAATAAATGTTCTATGAATATGATTTATAAAAATTAATTATAATCTAGTAACAATATATGTATGGAGAATGACTATCCTATTTCTAGTATTTTATGAAAACAACATTTTTTATGTATATTTGATCAACTCCTGTATTACTCGATTAGTATTTTGACTACTGTATATTTTGAAGGTATGTTCAAACATTCTTCTTTATAAATCCTTATAGATTGAAACATGAAAAAACGTATTCTCAAAGACGTATTGCCATTTGGTCAACTGTATGACCCTGCAAATTATTAATTGTGATGGTAAAGGCAGTGAATTTTATTAAGTTTTGGGGTCTTCTCTTTAGACTGTCTTCCTGGTTTTGGCTTTGTTAGCTTGGTGAGCTGAAGAAGCACGCTTTAGTTTGGGCATTTTCAAAATTGAAATGTGCTGCAGGTAAAACGTGGGTTACTATAGAATTGTAGCTGAGAGTTTTGATTGGACAAAATATGGTGATGTTGCATCAGTGTGTCTCCTTGACAACCTAGCAAACATAATGGGGAATTTCAGACAATGATTATGATTTTTGTGTGCTAGCAATACCAAGCTTGGTGCACACATACACCTGATTTGATTTTATTAACCATCCTGATCTCTACCAATCTACCCTCAGATATAATTATATGCCCAAAGTAGTGCATTGACCAGTTGCGTATTGATCGGTACTGCAGTGGCCGAGATATTAGCATGACAGAGATGGATGGCTTTTTGTCTTTATATAGTAGGTTCATGTTTCATTGTGTAATTTTAAAAACTTTTTAATATTGAACCGTAGGAGATATAAGTTATCAAGATGAGCTGACAACAGCTAATACCTTTTTCTGGTTTGGGCTGGACAAGGCATAGTAGTCAGCGTGCTGGACTATGAATCTGAGGGTTTGTGTCATGTTACAGCAAAATCACCTCTGCACTTCAGGATCAAGGGTGTGTTATAAAAGTGATGGTCAAATCCCACTATTTGATTAGAGTAGCCCAAGAATTGACAGTGGATGCTGATGACTAGCTGCCTTCCGTCTAATCTATCAGTTCAAAATTAGAGATGGCTAGCTCAGATAATCTTTAAAAACATTCAAAACAACAACAAAAATTTGTGGTTTAATCCAATTTTTTTGATAGTTTCCAGCCTTCTTGAAGAATTTTCATTGTGTCTCATGGCTATGAATACAATTTAAAACCGTATAATATTTGACACATATTTATAGGTTTATAGCAGGAGAAATTAAGAGTATGTGAAAGTTGCCTATTTCAAGTTCATTTTTAGTAGAAACGTTTCACACTTGTTGTTTATTTGAATGTAATATATATAGGTTTATGTGTATCTGTCTCCTGTAGCCATTTTTTATTTTGAGTGGGTTGCGAGAATTGCTTAAATAATGTTTCTCTGAAGTTATGTGAAAATAATGAACAAGCTGCACTCAAGTTTGTATGCATATATTTTGTTGACATTGTTTATAACTGAATTAATGTTCTTTGCCCTCCTAGAATGTCTTCAAAATAATTAATTACATGGATGGGAACATGTTAATTCCATGTGCGGTTGTTCTGGCACCTACTGAATACCAAGTGAAAACTTATTAAAGAACCTAAATTTGTTTCCCCCCTTAAGTCTCTGAAAAGTAATATATATTAGTATCAGCAATTTATTTATGCTCTTTGTAATGCTGCTTGTTTTCCATAGTTAACATCATAAAATTATGACTTTTAAATATATACGCAAATTTGTTATTTTAGGTGGCACTAGCAAGTTTCACCGTTTATGTTCTGGTGGATCCTTATAATATTCTGGATGCCCAAAGAGCCTTTGTTTCCATTGCTTTATTTAACATTCTTCGATTTCCGATGATCATGCTTCCATCTTTGATCACAATGCTTGTTATGGTAAATATTAAAAAAATATGAAATGTTTCAACTGAAAAGATGGAAAGAATTGTTCTGCCTACATAAATTGTATGTCAGTATGTGGTCTATGTTTGTTTGTGTTACCATATGTGTTTGCTACAACCTGATTTGTCTTGTTATGTTTGAAACATCTGTGCTTTTGTTGCCATCAGGTAGCCCTGTGTTCATTTGGTGCGTATGTGCTTAGCTCCGAGGATCACGTTTTAGATGCACAACGAGCATTTGTAGCATTGTCTTTGTTTCAAATTCTGCGATTTCCACTTACATTGCTCCCCATGGTGATCTCAATGATGATCCAGGTAATGCATCTTGAGTGTGAAGTACAGAACATAATTTAGATAGAATCTTTATTGTGTACTAAAACCCGTAGTTTATTTTCTTTTCTTAATAGATTGCATGACTTATTAATTCATAGCTGTTGCTAACTTCAGAAACTGTTGCATAACTAAAGCTTTATTGTTTTACTTATAACTTGCATATTAAATTGTACTTCATTTGAAGTAACGATCATATTTTTGTATCTTGTATTTTAAATCTATAATATTTTTAATTTTACAATTTAAGCCTGAAAGAACAGGTAAAATAATTAATTCAAAAATTGTGGACACACTATTGGATTGAGAAAAAGTAGATAAACCAAGAGCCAGATGTTTTTGCTGCCACATGTCACACTTTGATGTACGTGTGTGTGTGTATGTGTATGTATGTATATATATATATATATAATGCTTACATTAGATTTCTTTCCATCACTGTTGTAGAGGCCAAATTTAAGTTACTAAATGGTAATGTAAAAAGGACTTTAAAACCCTCCTAAAAATTTCCTAAGATAAATAAATGAATTGCTCTGAAATTTTTGGATTTTGTTTCTTAATCCAGTATTTTAAACCAGTTTGTTATGAGAATGGAGAAGTGATAACAGCATGTTTTTACAAGCAGTTTTCTTCAAACTGGTGTGTCTGCACAATATTCAATATTTTGAAATCTTTGACAAACACAGCACACATAAAGCTAACTTTGAAATAGCCAATTCAGTTGGTGTAAACATTGCTTATAGTAATACTTAGTTATTTTCATGAGATAACTGTAACCTTACAAGAGGATCCATTTACAACAATAGTAAACTAACCGTTATAGAAAACACAATTCAGAGAAATTAAAGCATAAAGGAACCAACAAGGGTATAAGTTATTTTGCTGAAACAACAGTGCATTTAAGGATATTTTTATAACTGTTTGCATACCCAATAGTCATTGCCAATTAGAGCAAAGTTTCAGTTATATATATAAAAACTTACTTGTTCCTATCATCCAGATTTGCATTTGTACTTTGTGTGTCTTAGCCTTATCCTGATTTTTAGTTAGTGATACAATATGGTGTTGTATTTTCTTCTTTCATATGTATGCTTTAATGATGATGAAGGTCTTGTGCTGGTATGATGCCATCTGTGTTTGTTTTGTTTGTTAAGCTTGACCAAGTGGTCTTGTGTGTGTCTCTGGGCTTTTGCTGTGTTCTGCTTTAATTTTTGTCTTGCTCTTTTCAAGATCTTTACTAATATACAAACTAACTTAAAAATGTGAGGTACATTTCTTGTGAATAAAAAAATTGTTATTTAAGAGTGTTAAAAATAAATACACTTGGTAATTAATTATATTTATGTTTTAATAAAGTTTATGAAGTGGATTATTTATAACATTGTGATAAACTACCTATGACTTATTCTGGTTTTGATTATGATGGATAATAAAAATGTACTATAAGGAATGTCTTTTTGTGTTCTACTACAACATTAGATAAATTCTGAGGATTTGTCACATAGAGAAAACTGTAATTCGTATTTTTAAGCATTTAAATATATGTTACTACAAAGGAGTAATAATTCATATGTCAGAAACTTTTGGTAAATCATACATTTTTGTTTTTAAGGCATAGTTAGAGCTATAAGCATTTCATAATTACTCTAAAAATAAATGTGCTTTATAGATTACTTGAGTAACTGAGAACTAAAATAATATTCAGATATTTTGAGCCCCTAGTGGAGAAGTTGTAAGTCTGAAGGCTTACAATGCTAAAAGCCAAATTTTGATACTCGTAGTGGGCACAGCACAGGTAGCTCATTGTGTCGTTTTCTACTTAACAATGAGTGACAGGGTAGGGTGCTTGACTCGCAATCTGAAGATTATGGGTTTGAATCCCCATCCCACCAAACATGTTCGCCCTTTCAGCTGTAGGGGCATTATAATGTGATGGTTCGTTGTTAAAAGAGTAGCCCAAGAGTTGGCAGTTGGTGGTGATGACTAGCTGCCTTCCCTCTAGTCTTTCACTATTAATTAGGGACAGTTAATGCAGATAGCCCTCATGTAGCTTTGTGCAAAGTTCAAAACAAACCAAATGAATGAGTAATAGTGAAAGAACAGATATTTTGAAAAGTCTTGCAACAAATGTGTTTAGAACCTCTATTGAATTTAATATTAACCAATGTAATTCTTTTTATATCTTTTAAAAAAGATATAATATATGCACTTATAAAAAGAAGCAAATACCAAATTGTTTACAGTTTGGTAACATCTAAAGAGAGTTAAAATACCAGTGTGTGAATTTATGGGTTTATGGTTAACATACCATTTTCATTCCTTCTAACTCAAATGTGCATGTTTGGGGCCATGGGTGCATTATAAGAGTGATGTTCAAATTTCATTATTTGACTTGAGAAGCCCAAAGGTTGGCAGTGGGTGCTGTTTACAAACTGTCTTTCCTCTAATCTATGATTTCAAAATTAGGGATGGTTAATGCAGATAGCCTCTTGTATAGCCTTACACAAACATTCTTAACAAACAAATAAATGTTTCGTCTCCATTTCAACCTAAAAGACATGATTGTTTGCTTGCTTGTTCTTATCACTTGTTCAGCAGTATGATAATTTATACAAACTAAAGAACAAAAAAAATGTTAAATTCTGCATAGTAACATAAGTATTAAAATTCATTATGTTATTTTGAATTACTACCTACAAGAGTACTGTAGACATTTTATAAGGATCGGATATGGTCATTTAGAATTGTGAGTTCAGGAGAGTACATGAAGTATAAATGTAACAACAAACCATTCTGTTCAGATTTTACAACCAATGTACTGAAATGTACTTAATACTTAAATTTACTCCTCGGGAGGACTTTTAACACTGATAATCATATTTTAGTCCCACTGGTAGGTACAGCACAGGTAGCCTATTCATAAATTTAGAATTAGGAAGTTAATAAAAAAAAAAATAGAGCAAATAAAGTGTAGAATGAGGTTACATATTTCAAGTGAAAACATAAACTAGGACTAGTGTTCAGGTTGTAATACTTTTTGTGTCAGATGATAGAGTAGTTTCAAAGAAAAGAATGTAAAAGTTTTTATCTTTCCATGAATACATAGTCACTAAAAAAAAAGAATAAACATTTTAAGAAAAGCAAGACATTTGGTCTAATGTTGTGTGTGTGTACTCTAGGCCAGTGTGTCTGTCAAAAGGATGAATAAATATATAAGAAGTGAAGAACTGGATCCTTATGTTAGTCATGATGATCATGAAGGTAAGTAGTAAGATTTGTTAAATCAAGTAAATTTGGTTATTTTAAATTATTGATATTTTTTTTTATAAAACCAGTATTTTTCTACAAAACTGCAAACAGCTTCTATTAATCTTAAAACTATTTTCCAATATTATAATCGTATAATGTGCACATTCACAATCAATTGTTTCTCCTCTTGAAACATTGAATAGTCTGAAAGCTATATTTTATTTCCTGTGGGAAAATAATTCACATTACTAAAATAAAGCTTTTTATTTTGACTTAGCAGTAAGAATGAACATCTCTTATGTTAACAAATTGTTACAAGTCTTAGACTAATGAGGCTTATCATTATAAGGTTTCCATTCTTTAATGATGTGATTGAACCTGTAAAGATAAAGCATCGTTTTAAGTTTTACAAGATAATTCATTCTTATTCAGTAGTTTAAAATACACAGCAATGTATGTTAGCTAATCTAATGAAAAAAATCTCCACTTTTGGAATAAAATACTAGTACAAAGATTGGGAAACTAGCTTTGACATTTGCAGTTGTACATAGTCTTCTGTGAAGAAATTTGCGCACACAGCTATCACTTTGGTTTCTTTGTTCCTGGGATGTACCTTGTTAGGTTGCCTTACTTTTTTTTTACCTTCATCAATCTTTGCTCCAGGACCATTTCGAGCATCTGGTCTCCAGGGGTGAAGTTTCTTTGTCTCTGCATCCTCAAGCTGATAGATACTTTGTAAGCTTGACATCATCTTCCATCTGTTTCTACTTATAACAATCCATTCAGAAACCTCTGTTGTTTCTGCTATTCCCCTGACAGGGAGGCACTTGCTCCCAGGACCTCTGTTTTCTTGTTTTGGACATTCTTTGTTGTTCCCTCAACCACCATGTTTAATTGTTGGTCTGTTATGACTCAAAAGCTCGGGTCCTTGTGGTGGAGCGACTATTTCACCTAGACTTGGACCCCTCCCAGAAAGTGTTTTCTCCATCCTCTGGTGTTTTCAGTGAACTTGCTCACACTGTGGGTGTCCTATTATCCATGCCTTTTCGTCTTCCCTCCACTCCTTACTTCCTTTCATTTGGTATCCAATCCCAGACTCTGTAATTCTAGCTGAGGATGCTTTGTGTGTTAAGTGGCTCAATCTCCTTTTATATGCTTTGGACATATTTCTTCGCCTTCATCCTTGCAGGAACTTTCACTCATATTTGTCTTGGCTACTTTCTGCACTATTTACCACAGGGATAGGTTAACTTTTTTTCATGACCACCTCAAAATTTGGGTGGCTTAGGAGGGTGATTGAATTTTTCTATATTCATCATCCTTTCTATTTCTTCCCTGTAAAGTCATTTCTGACCCAGATTCTCTCTTTTTCTGTATGGACTATTCATTATTATTTCACTTGTACTGCCCCATTTTAGGGCACTTGCCAACATCTTTTCTTGCTGTGGGATTTCTCTTTCTTTAGTAACTTATCTTCTTCTACTTTGCCCAGTTGAGTTATGCATCTTATCTAGCTAGTTACTTCTTCTGTGGATGATGACCCTTTTTTATTTTTCATGTGTCCACCCCATAATGTTTGCCATCTTCCTGTTTCTTTTGCCTTTGATGTCCCCTGTATGAAATCTTGCAGGCAGGATGTAAAAGACCCTCAACTTATTACTTACAATACAGGGAGGTTTCGCCTACCCTGGCTTTTGTCTCCCTCTAGTTGCCTTTCTCAAATCTTTACAGTGGCTCTGATGGTGAGTAATGTGTATTTTTCTACTTTCTTTTTCAGGATTCACAACCACCTTTTTATGTGTGTGTATATATTTTGGAGATGATAGAACCTTCTGAGTGACTGGTGTTGCCTCGCAGGAAATACATACCAAAATCCATATCAACCCCATCCACCCCTGTTATTAAGATGGGGTTTTCCACAAGACTGTTTTGGCAGTGACTATATATTTTACCTTCCAAGTCATTTTGCACTTTTGTAAAAGGAAAAAGAGAAAAATTGTCCTCATGTCACTCTTATTGTGGGATCTAATTCCAGATGATTGTGTCTGATGACAATGTCCAAGCATCTCTCCAGTGTTCTCCCACACGCAGATTCCTCCCTCCCCAATTCTTCTAGTGAAGTATGGAAGAACCTTTGCTTCCTCAGTCCAAAGCTGCTAAGGAAGTTGATGTGGAGAATTCCTCATTAGGCAGTGCAATCCCACTAGTGTAAGAGTGAGTGAATGTACCTCTCATTTGAGTAGTTGGTTGGGGTGTTTCCTGATAGTGTAGTACAAGACACCCCTCTGTGCTTTGAACCAAGCAATTCCTATAGGCTAGGTCTGGCCATATGATTCTTGGGTTTGCCTTGGAACTTGGGTCTGAAATGCTTCTCCCTGCATCTGATTTATTGTGATGAGTATTTCTCCTACATGGAAAGGCCTGTCTTGTAGTCCTAGCTGCATTACACACTCGTGCTCAGTTGCCCACCTTAGCAACACTTTAGCAATGTAGAAAATATTCTTGTGGTATTTTTATTGCTCTACCATCTCTTCTAACAATGAATACCACAGTAACATTGTATGAACAGTATTCCCTGCTTGAGATGGATGTGGTATCCCACCAAGTGCTGCCTCACTAGGCTACTCTTGCCTTGTAAATGTCACACTGTATGGGCTGTCCCTTCCTTATGCTGATAGATACTGACCTGACAGCTTATATATATAAATTCTATTCACAGCCTAACTGTATAATTATGTCTATACAAATAGCAGCCAAGTGTCACGAAATAAACTTTGTAACAATATCATAAAATTTTTGATTATGTAGGTACAAACAGAATTAAAAATATAAGTATCGGATATCAGTAGAAAATCCTAAAATTGTCTTATATTAATTTTTTTAACTAAACAACTCAAACACACAAAAAATTGTAGTTTATGTGAGTTTGCAGGTTTGTTTTAACTTGTAATATAAACAGTGTGCATGATAGTGTTTATGCATAATAATTGTATATTACTAACTAAGTAAATAAGACAGAAATTTCATTACACACAAAGCTTGCATACAGTGGCGTGCAGAGGTTCTATGATGCCCGGGGCCTTGTACCTAAGACCTTGGGGAAGGGCGGAAAGGGTTCTACTATTCGAATCGACTCTTTGCATTGGATGCCCTCCCCCCCCTGCACGCTACTGCTTGCATATCATAGAGGAAGTAAGTCAGTCAAGTAGCACCTGTTTTGAGTTACTGATTAAAATTTAAATGAGATTATAAAGGATTGAGTGTGTTTTATGGATGACCAATGCTTAATACATTAAAATTCAATAAGGTACATGTACCTAAAGTTAAAATGTGGTTGAAATTTAGTTGTGTAAAGATAATGTATTTTTGTATATTGCTGAAAGATGGTTGTTTTTATTAGAATTCCTTTTTGTGTTTACTGTTTTTTATTGTGTTTTGTTTTCTGTATGTATCACTACAAATAGACTGGCTGTTCCTCGTAGAACATAGGCAGGTATTTAGTAACTTGTATTGTACAACTGAAAGTTTGTTATACCGTTATTATTTGCCAATCCAGTTGATCCTATCGTAATTGAACATGGAACTTTCACATGGAGCCGTGATGAAGCCCCTGTATTAAAGGACATTAACTTGCGTATCCATCAGGGTATGTTGGTTGCGGTTGTGGGCCAAGTAGGTGCAGGAAAGTCTTCTTTATTGTCTGCACTTCTTGGTGACATGGAGAAGTTAGAAGGTCTAGTCAATGTAAAAGTAAGGACAGTTGGTATAACAGTTATTTATATTCATTTTAAAGCACGTTATTTTCAGGTCTAACAAGTGATTGTAATTTTTTTTTGACCAGTTCAAAAATAGTTACTTTGCTGGTGTATCAAGTAATAGTATTGGTATATGTGAAGTTACTTAGCTTCTCATCACATATGTCATTTTTTAAAAAATTACATGTTTGAACTTTGTGTGAGTAAAGATCTCTGTGTAAAACCATGTATGTTAATGTTATATTTTCATTATTTTACAGCATTTTTGTTTTGGTAAGTTTTTGACTTAAGTACTGTTAAGTAGAGTAATATTAATTTTTTTTTATTAACATTTTTGTAATCATGCACATCTTCAATACCTTTGAAATAACATCACTGTTCCTCAGGGTGATTGTTTGCCTGTGTGTAGGTGAGTTTACAAATCTTTGACTTATAGTGCTCAAATAACTAGTATTTTTATTTACAAGGCATTACTCTAATTGAAGTAGCTGTATTTGTGATCTACAAAAGTGTGTGAGAACGTTATCATATTTGCTATTAACCTAAAATGCTTAGAGATCTTGATGATATAATTAGTAAGATTTATCAAAGTATTTCCTGGCAAATGAAGAATATTTACATTCAGTCCCTCATCTGTGAATCTGTAGAAGTGTAGTAGCCCAAAATCAAAGTACTGTATTGCATCAGTAAAAACTTTTCAGTTACTGGTCATCTTAGTATCCAAAATCTTCACTTCACTTCTGGTGTATACTTTATCAAATATTCAGTGATTCATTTAGTTCATTGTTTATGTATTGGTAAATGATATGGTTTGAATTGATTTGATTTGGGTACTTGAAAATTTTAAAAAGTCGGGTTCATTTCAGTGAATTCCATATTTGATGCATCACTAATGAACTGAAAAAATAAATTTTCAAAATTATTGTTTTGTGTAATCTCTATACTGCCTTGTCAAGACATTGAAACTTGTAAAGTAAATACATTAAGTCAAAATTTATTATAGACACAAACTTGTAAGGAATGGTAGGAGATAAAAACAACAAAAATATATAATACTTAACTTGCTTGTCAGACTTATTAGAAATGTTTTACCCAAATATAACTTACAAAGGCAATAAACTAAGTTTCTTTATTTTCTTTAAAAAAATGTACTGAAGAACACCACAAACAGAAACTGCTTAAATAAAGAAAGTAATGTGTCTTTTACTAATTTAAAAAATTCTTAGAAATTGAAAACAGTTTCACTAATTCTAGCTATAGCTACATTCACTGAAAATATTTTTATCAATTTCAAATCTTGAAAACGTTAAATATGGGTATTTTTACATCGTTTTTCTTACTGATAAATGTATATCACAAATGAAAGCATTATATTCAGTGAAGTAAAGGTTTTCTTAAAAAGGTGCCACTAACAAAAAAAAGTACTTAAAGTGGTAGATTAGTCTACAACTAGTTTATAAAACATTCTTCAAAGTTTTCATATAGATACAGCCAAGTGGTCAGTATGCTAGACTGTGGATGACCTGAGGGTCCTTGATTCATGTCCCCTTACCAAAAACAAAGATGTGTTCCACATTTTAGGGTCATGGATCTGTTATAAAAAGTGATGGTTAAATTCCAGTATTTGATTAACAGTAACAAGAGTAGGTGGTGGGTGCTGCTGTCTAGTCTATCAGTTCAAAGTTTGGGATGGTTAGTGCATATCTTCCTTTAATAGC
This sequence comes from Limulus polyphemus, assembly GCF_000517525.1. NCBI lineage: Eukaryota > Metazoa > Arthropoda > Merostomata > Xiphosura > Limulidae > Limulus > Limulus polyphemus. Next base: position 146,441 of record NW_013666975.1, read on the forward strand.
TTAGTGTGAATATCCAGTATTAACAAACATATAGATACTTCAAGCCTAATTAACGTTCAACTTATATAAAAGTTATTTTTAGAACCATCTTTTCGTAAGGTAAATAATATTATAAAATAACTGAGATAACTAAGCAGGCCTACAAAATTTGGAAAAGTTAAGATCAAAGTTACTTGTCCTTAATAAATGATATACTTTTTAGATAAAAGGAGAAGTGAGTGATATATATCTTGTATTTGAAGATTGACACAATATTCAGTTAGGCTACAGTTAGTTGTATCAATGACTGTAGTTGTAGCTTGGGTAGAGGATGAAATTTATTTTAATGAGTGAATCAGAATTTCAGTGTTTCCATGACAAGTATGTCATACACATATATATGTTTGGACTGAAATGTTTAGAGAACATTTCATCGTTATCAGCAGGTTAAATATTTACCAGACAGGTCTTGTATCTTGATAACATGTCCAAATTTAAAATTTACCTTTTCCAGCAGTTGGGCATATACTAATGCTGAATCCAGGAAAATAAGTTCCAGTGTATTTGTTCTGTTTGGACTAGGGTTCAGTTGCATACGTGCCCCAGCAAGCCTGGATCCAGAATGCTACAGTAAAGGATAATATTCTGTTCGCTCAACCCTTGAATGCTAAACTATATAAAGAGGCAATTGAAACGTGTGCTCTTCAATCTGATCTTGACATTTTACCAGGTGGTGACCTTACAGAAATAGGAGAAAAGGTTCGTTTATATTTCAGATGTACTGCAAAATTTCATTGTGAAACGTAGCAATCAGTGATTTTTATCTGTTTTAAAGAAATAAGGGACTGGTATTTACACACACACACACACACACACACACACACACACACATATATATATATATATATATATATATATATATATACTACTCTCGTACGTACGTACGGACGGTACGGTACGGTACGGTACGTACGACGACGACGACGTACGTACGTGTCGTACATACTATAGTAGTAAGGAAAGGTAA
>NW_013666975.1:147467-149665 GCF_000517525.1 Limulus polyphemus
CACACACACACACACACACACACACACACACATATATATATATATATATACCTGTGTATAAGGGAAAATTATGTTGTTCAAATGTATCTTACAATAACTTGTATTAATATTGATGACAGAGATGTTCATTGTTTTTACATATATTTTAAGAAGTTTAAGTAAGTTGTCACATGTATTCACTGTAATATTTGCCACGGGTCTCTAAAATACACTGGTTAATGATAACAGTCTTTTTAAAACACGACTTGTGGTAGAAGGGAAAGACATAGACTTAGTGTAGTTATTCCTGTACCAAATAAAATAAACCCAACAAGCTATCTTGTGATAGATTTAGGCTTAGTGAAGTTATTTTCTTACTGAATAATCCTCTGAGGCATGTAATGGCATCTGATGCTTCAGAAGTGAAATCCTCCACAAACCCATCTTGTGTAAATTAAATATGAATGAAGTGTAATAACTTATACACATAAAGACTTTAAAAGTTCCAGTAGTTTTATTTTAACATTATTTATTTTATTAAACATCAATACAATTTGAACAATAAAGAACCATAAGTTCAAAATTCAACCTTATAAAATAGTTTTTTTTTATTCATTTATTTTACTATTCTTATCTATACTGATGATTGGGAGGTTGTGAGAAATAATGAATTTTTTTCATTATAAGACAGTAATTTCCATCTCAATATTATTACTTTGGTCTGCAAATAAACATTAAATTTACTGATATCATTTTAATCCCTAAGGGTACAGTTTATATTAATAAATATATGCTAATATATTGGCCTCATCAGTCATTGGTGCATTTGGTCAAAAATCTGTAAATAAAATATATATCTCGGTATGAAGAAATTATAAATGTAAATTAACCAACTTAACTAGTGTTTTTGTGGAACCCTGAGACATTAAGATAACATTATTTTGACAAGTTGTTTTATTAAAGAGACAAGAATATTATCATTAAAGTTGTAAAACTACAAGAATAGATATAAAATGTATTCTACTTGTATAAATATTTAGAGTTTAATAGTCAATGGTGATTAGTGAGAGGTTTAAAATCATTATTGTAGTTGTTCACCCTAAGTTATTTCAAAAGCAATTCATTGATCAGCATTTTTGTTGTAAGATGTATGGTCAGTACTTTAAAAAGCAGGTGAACATTTATAGTGTAATGGTTGCATTGCCTCACACTTGCTAGCAATGAAGTGAAAGATTAAATGTAGAAAAATCACTACATGAAGTATAACTTATTTTATCCAGCAGATTAAGTGTTTTTAGTTATTACAAAAACATCCACTTAGAATCATGTTAGCATCAAAATAAAGCCACAAAATTTAAATTCCAGACTGAAATATCAAACATTTTAATGGTCATGAAACAGAAAATATTATTGATTTTCTACTAAAGAAAATATAAAATACGTTGTATTCTGCTTTAAACCACAACCTTGGTGAAAGCTATTGACAAGAAATCAGACTGAATATTTCTTGTTTATTGTTTTTACACTATCAAACACTAGAGCTTCCTTTGTGGCTTGAGGACATCTCCAAGAAAGACACTTACTAGAAAACAAAAACATGCATTATTTTTCTTTATCAAAACAAAAAACAGAAACACTAGTTTTTATAGAAACTTATATAATATTTACAGATTTTAAATTGTGTATGGTGTACCCTGTATAAGAATAGTAATATTGACCATAATTCCAAATTTGGAAAACTTTTTTTAACCAACAGTACAAGCATGTTCTGCACAAAAAATCAGATGTGTTACTAAAATTTTTGTGTTATGCTGAAGTCTTTTCATTTAGACTCTTGACAAGTTGGAGTGCAAGGTGATGTTTGTATAAAGAATAAAAATACTTTTGTCCACTCTACAGTTTACAAAGTGTACGTGCTTAACCTCTATAACCTCTTAAATTTATATCTGAAATTTTTCAGTATCCTTGTCTAGTATATCTGGTATTTTCTCTACTCTAATGTGATCTGTTGCAAAAGCAGCAATTTATGGTAAAATTAAAGTTGATAACTCTGACATCAAATTCATAATGCCATCGTGAATGGTTCAGTGTACAGAGATGGAGCATGCACAGTTTGATCCTCCCCCCATTCAAATAGTATTAAATCTTAAATTATGTACTTCTTTTATATTTTTTGGGTATTCACTGCTGGTGGGGTCCACATATTGCTTCATACTGAA
>NW_013666975.1:149686-165833 GCF_000517525.1 Limulus polyphemus
TAACACCACCCTCTCTAAAGAACTATCCACAAATTACCAATAGAACGGGGTAAATTGACTCATTTTTATGTAAAACTATTTGAAATTTTTCAAATGTGAAAAACCATAAGAATAGCTTTAAGACATTTGATAGATGTGTAACATTTTCTCTAAAATTCATTATCACTTCTTGCTTGACATACAATACCAGCTCGTCCTAAGATTTTCATTGCAATCAAATTTCAATTTTTGACTGCTCTGTAACATTGTAACACTTAAAATTTTAAATTAATTTCATTCTTAAATGTCTGGTGCTGTCTCACATGTGTCATATGTTTTGCTGTTACTGTTGTACTTTTATAATTATTAAACTTCAGTTCCTGTCTAATGAATGTGCACTATACTTTATTTAAAAAAAATAGTAATTCAGCCATATTTTTGAAGAAAAATTAGAGTATAGTTAACTTTATAAAAATCAATATCAAAACAAAATAAATAATGTAGTTTGGTCTCACTAAGTTCTAAATGTTTATAATGTGTTATATCCTTGAAATTCTTAATCAGAAAGAAAAATATAACTCCAGAAGGGGATTTCAGCAATTTGAAGTTACACCTTTGTATTTGTTATGTCAAAAAAAAGTAAAGCTACATTTTGGTTCTAACCAAAATAATGCTTTGAGGCTTTTCAAATTGATTAGTTGAGAATGAACAATTACGTAGAAAAGGTTAAGTTACATGATTTCAGATTTCAAGAAGACGAAGAGATTAAGTTTTTCTTGTGTTTATGGTATGTAGGGAATCAATTTGAGTGGAGGACAGAAGCAACGAGTTAGCTTGGCCAGATCAGTGTACAGTGATGCTGACATCTATATCTTGGATGACCCATTAAGTGCTGTAGACTCGCACGTGGGAAAACACATCTTTGAGAAAGTGATTGGACCACAAGGTGTATTGAAGGAAAAGGTAGTTAGTGTGTGTGGCAAAAATATAAGAAGCATATGAGAACTATTTTAGTCAAAAGTCGTGATGGAAAATATGCCGAAATAGTGTGTTCAGACATGTTGGGGACATGGACCATTTGTTACCTGACATGATATCATGGTCATCCAAATGCATGAACTTTCATAATTTTATAACTAACCTTGTAATTAAAGTGAAATATGATTTAAAAAATGTATGCAAATTTGATACAGAAAATAATGTTTCTGAGGTAATATTGTTGTGCATTACAACTTCTGTATTGAAAAGTTTTACCTTGGATAGTTCCAGAGATCGCATTTGATTGACCATAATTTGACCTTTGTATCTCAGTGTAATGAATGCTGCCCAGTATGCCTAAACACCGTTTGTCAGCAATTTTTTTCTATTTCCCATGCTTCAAAATAATGAAGAAAACTAGGACTTTAGTCTCACCTAGTATAGAGCATGCATATTTGCCAATGAGAGATTTAATAATATGCAGACTTCCCTTTGAAATATTAATGTTTATAACAAGACTGTTACTAAAGCAATGTCAGCCTATGGGGCTTCAGCAAGAATGCCATCACTGGATTAAATAACTGTTTTTTGTTGTTTTTTAAATATTTTCATTATTTCAATAAAGTTGTCCTTGTAGTATGAAAAATCTAAGTCTACAAATTTAAGAATAAATATAGGTGCTTTATTTTGTACTGTTTTATGTTTCTGAAAAAATTTCCACCATTTATCAGAAGCAGGTGATGGTAATCATTTGAACAATTAATGTTTTTTGATTTATTAGACCCGCTTGCTGGTGACCCATAGTATTTCGTTCCTGTCAGAAACAGATCTGATTGTTGTGATGAAAGATGGAATGGTTTTAGAGCTTGGAAGCTACAAGGAACTGCTTGAAAAGAAAGGAGCATTTGGTGAATTCCTGCTTCAGTACTTGCAAGAAGATGTAGAGCAAGTTGAGAATTTTGATCCAGAAGAATTAGAAGCGATAGAAGAGATTGTTTCAAAAGTTGGTTCTCCAGAATTAGAACGGTAAACTCATATAATTATAGCTTATCTATCTAGCTCTGTAGAAAATAAAGAAACTAAGATGATAATTATATTTATATTCTGTTGCCTATATGTGCTATTTTATTGTTTGTAAATGCTGTTTCATTGGTTCTAGACTGTTGGTACTTAGAAAAGATAAGAATACTATCAAAACTATATGCAAGTCTGAAAATTAGTAGTTTTAGGTATAAATTATAATTTTTTTCTTTTGGAGCTGTCAAGGGTAAAAATTAAAAAGTTTTTGTGATTTAAAGTTGAATTTTAATGCTTGAAGAAATCTCAAATCTGTCTCTGATTAAATTACTAAGGTGTTTGACACTCCGCGTTCTATTAGTGGAACGTACCTTACTATTCACATATGTATTGTGCTGTGGTCAACTTTTATATATAAATGTTTTGTTTCTTATATTGAAAATAATAATTAAAAAATATTTAGTGATAGCTCAAATTGACCAAAAAAAAACCCGTTATGTTAACACATTTTCTCTGTGCTCTATATTGTCAAATGGTACAAAGTTTTATTAACTCACATGAAAGTGGTGTCAGGAGTTTTGCTAAGACAAATATTAGGTCTTCAAGAAATTAATGTCACTTTTTTTTAGATGAAAAAACCTGAACAACTTGTATATCAATACAAAACATTTATTAAATGAAATAGTATCCATTCTTAGCGATGATGCTTTTTCATCTTACAATCAGGTTGTTAATGCCCTGATTAAAGAAATCACTTGGCTTTGAAGCAAAAAACGTGTCAATGTTCTCTTTAACACCTTCCACATTTGAATACGTTTTCTCGTTAAGATGGTGTTGCAGGGAACGAAAAAGATGGTAATCTGATGGTGCCATATCTAGAGAATATGGCAGGTGGAGGAAAACTTCCCAACCCAACTCCATAATCTTGTGTTGCGTCAAACGTGCCACATGTGGATGTGCATTGTTGTGGAGAAGAACACCTTTCCAATTGACGAGTGAAGGTGTTTCTGATGAAGGGCTTGATTTAAACATTCCAGTTGCTGACTATAGATCTCTGCATTGACAGTTCACTGTAGATTGCGGAGTTTGAAATGAATTACTCCTTTGATGTCCCTCCAAATGCAAAGCATCACTTTCTGTGGATGGAGTCCAGGTATTTGGGTTGGAAGTGGTTTTTGTCTAGTACTGAGCCATTGTTTTTGGTATTTAATATTTGCATAGAGAATCTATTTTTCATCACCAGTGACAATTCTGTTCAAAGATGGTTCACATGCATTATGCGGCAGAAGAGACGAAGCAATGTTCACATGTTGGAAACAATGATCGTTGAAGAGATCATGAGGCACCCAAACACCTTCTTTAAGGAGTTTTCCCATATTCCTTAGATGTTTATGTATTCTTTCATGAGAGAGATGCAATTTCAGGGCCATTTCAGAAGTGTGTTGCCTTGGGCTAGACTCAACAAGTGTCTTCAGAGCATTAATATCAATTCCAACATGTCAACCCCTGCCATCACAGTTTTTAAGGTTAACGCCACATGAATGAAATTTGCTGAAACATCGTTGACATTTATGAATGTTCAAAACTTTTCCATAAACTTTTTTGATATTTTGTGTGGCTACAGAGACATTCATTCCCTTTTTGTATTCAAACAGCATTACATGCCAAATGTTTCTCTCATCGTGTGCCATCAGTATAAGGGATTAGAGTATACTAAACATTACACATTATATAAGCTACACTAACATGCTATGTAGGTGGTTCATTTAACTGTTATACGTGATGTACGTTGTTTTTTTTTGGGGGGGGGGTTTAATGAAAGTGTTCCAAAATGTGAAATTAATTTCTTGATGACCTAATATATATATATATGGGTGTGTGTAATATAGACACATACAAAATCTGCTTACATCCATTATATTCATAATTGACACTTTCTTGACCAAAGAGCATCTTTCAGGTGCTAGGTACACATCTGTATATATCAAATATTAAAACTTAAGTAAAAATGAGTTCTATTTATGTTTAACAAGTTTTAACTTAGAAGTATTTCAGAATTGGTATTTTGTCATTTTAAAACTTTTATTCAATGTAATTTTCGAAAGAAAAAGGAGAAAAAATGATCAAAGTTATTTTTCTGTGCAACTCCAAGAAGTCTCACCTGTAAACAATAAACTATTGAATTTAGCTTTTTTTTGAATTTTTCTTCTCCCAAAGCATAGGTTTTTATTTACTAAGAAACTATTATCTCTTGAGAAAACATTTATTCTTGTTTTATTTTTCTTGTGATTTTCCTTCTCTTTTTTGTTTGAGATTTTATTGTTGTATACCTTTGTTCTCACCATTTTATGATGTCATAGCATATGATCTGAAACACAGCTTTGTGAACAACTACAGGCTAAGTTTAAAAACTGTTGGATAGAACATATTATTAACTACTGATATCAGTGTAGAATAAATAAAGTGGTTGATTTGTGAACAGGGAATTACATGGAGCTCCTGTAGAGGGGAACAAAGAAATCTAGTGAGAAGTTTAAAGACTTAGAAATAAACCACAGATCTGGGATTTTTTTGTAGTTTCTTTGGATATTCATTTCATTTCTCCACATTAAATCATAGGCTATGGAAAATATCTTTTGTGACAAGACATCAGGTAGGCTTAGTTAAGTAAACAAGCATGCTAGGCAATGGCAAAATATTTTGATGATTCAAATCTTTATTTATTGAATAAGATTATTATATTAAAATGATGTAAATAAGTAAAAGAACTGATTATTTATCATAAAGAAAGTATATTTATTAGACATAAATTGATGTCAACCTAGAATGTTGTTAAGAAACATACTGTTATCTGACCTGACAAAGGTAATGGTGATAGCACTCTGACAAAGCAGGTCAGAGATAAATATGTGATGATTCTGCCTTGTTCTTATGACTTAAGTTTAAACTTACTGGTTGTATAAAAAGGAACTTTTGATCAACAGTAAAAGAGCAATAACAACAACTGAAGTATTTTTAATTTTTGAAATCACATTATGCAAAATTTAAAAAATAGTATATTAAATAAAATCAGTTTTTTAAAGCTAAGACTAAATACAAAATAAAGGGATATCAGCGGTACCACACTGGTCCAGAAAAGGTTAGAGAGAGTAAGAGAGTTTATCAAACTTTGCTGATTTTTTTTTTTGAGGGGGTGTTATATAGTTACTGAAAGTTATAAATTGTTAGCCCTCCTTTTATTGATAAATTAGTGTTAACATAAATAATTATTTTTATTATTTGGTTGTGTTATGCATTTTTTTTTTTGAAATATCCTCTACTTCAGCCAGTTGTCCAAGATGGACTCTGAGAGTGGAGATACTGAACAACAACGTAGGGAAAGACTTCGTTCTCTCTCCCAACAACTGTCTATTAGTAGCAGTCATAGTGAATACTCTTCACCTTCTGGTAACTTCTCAGGAAGTATAAAAAGAAAAGAATCTACTTCTACTTCAGGAAAGTTTATTGATGGAAAGATAGCTGATGGTCGACCTGTCCAGTCAAAAGATGGCACGAAGCTAATACAGTCAGAAACTGCTGAGACAGGAGAAGTAATACATTTCTCTTCTCATTTTATTTGTTCATGTTTTGTATTTCAGATTTTCTGTGAGGATTTTAGGAATCTTGAAGGAAAAACATTTCAATTTAAAATTTTAAAGTTTTTTAATGGTATTCCTCATGTTTTATCAATGCTGTGTGGTGAAAGTTTATTGTAGAAACTGAAAATGTTTATTAGTAAGCTATTAGAGTTACTGTACAGATATATAATTAGTATAGCTGACTTATCTTTATGAAGAAGGACTGCAATAACATGCTTAATATTTTTCATAGGTTAAGTTGTCTGTATATGTGACATATTTCAAGTCTGTTGGCTACCTTTGGGTTGTGGCTGTATTAATCACGTACTTGGCTATGCAAGGTTTCTCTGTTGGTTCAAACGTTTGGTTAAGTGCCTGGAGTAATGACAAACCTCAAGAAGATGGTACCCAGGATGTAAATCAGCGGAATTTGAGGCTTGGAGTGTATGGTGCTCTAGGAGCAGCCCAAGGTAATGTTGTGAAATTCTTTTTTTATTATTAGGAGTTACTCTAAATAATGTCTTCCATTGATTAATACTAGTTAGACTATTGTAGATTACATCATAGACAGTTGGAAGTATTTTAACATGTGTTGCTATATGAAAGTTTTGTTAGAGAAGTAAACTAAGCTATATGGGAACATTCTTATTATCTTATGATTTGTTGTTTTTTTCTGATAATCATTTGTAGGTGGTGGTTTTATGAAACAGAAGATCATTTTGGTATTCAGCATAAGGTGTTTATTAGTGTTGATTAAATTCCATTAGCTCTCTTGCTATGGGCTCGATCGAATTGGCCAAGTTCTTGACTCCAAATTGACCTTTATAGTTTTAATAATATAACTTCTAATATGTTCTGTGTATATTCACAAAATTTCGCAAGCTTTCAGTAAGCGTTAAGTCTTTCATAGACAAAAAATTTCTCTATGAATATATGGAGTCAAAGTGTTGACTGTTCTGAGTGCAGTGATTTTCATGTTAAGATTAAAAAAATGCTTTTCTTCATTTAAAAATTGTCAGATTTCATTTGCATAATCTCCAAAACTTCCGAAATAAATTTCAAATGTTTTCAGTAAAACTATATTTTATCTATTATTTTCTCTACCCTAGCTCTGTACGAGGTTGATCAGTTTGACTGACCTCATAATCACCATATAAAAATAAATCTAAATTTTCCTTTTTCTTTCTAGAGTGACTTCAAATTCTAATATGAAACTACATTTACTTATCCTAAATAGCTTCACTCTTGTAGCAGTATACATCTGTTTCTATTTAAATTTTATCGTTTTATTGCCTTTTGAACCATGTTTAACTACTACTCCTGCCACACAAATTGCAAATCACTTGGCAAACATGTAGTTCATGTTATCCTATCGAATTAAGGCGCAAGCTACTCGTAAGCTGCTAGTAAGAATACTGCATGAAATATTTTTTTTTATGATTTATCTTGCCTAATCTAACCTTATCTTATAATACTAAATAAAGAATACACTTAAAAACAAGGAATGTAATACCTGAATCTTCTTTTTTTTTAATGTTGACTGTGGATGAAGGTTAAGCCTATTTTTTTATACTAATGGTACTTCTACACTAAATAATTTTATATTTAATTAAATAATGCACCTAAGAACACAGAATACACTAAATAATTTCATATTTAATTAGATAATGCCCCTAAGAACACAGAATAATAACTTGTAAAAAAACAATTTTTCTGGTTTTCTAACTATGTGATAAGAATCATTAAAAATTCAGCTAAGCTCATTGATGTGTTCCCATGAAAATAAAGTTCGAACTGGAAGCGAAATAGACAATTCTCTGTAACCAAATAGGATTGAAAGCTATAAAAATCATGCTTTCCCTCAGTGATAACAATATTATAATGAGTAATTTACTTTAAATTCCATACTTCTAGAAGGGCTGATAAATGAATTAGGGAAGAGGGAATACCTAGATAGCAAATGTCACAATTCTCATACTAGGGGAGATTTAGGATTTTTTTAAATATTTTCTTATATAACATTAAGTACTTAAACTTGTATAATATTAAAAATTTGGTTTATTAACTATGTTTTTAGGTCAAGCTTATTAGTATACCATGTTAATAAAGTAGTTTAATTAAATTTTGAATGTAACTCTGTAAAAAAAGTTGTGACACGTGCAATTTGACCTGCCTATAGCAAGAGGGTTAAACTTCTTGTGACAAACTGGGTACGATAATCATCATGAGATTTGTCTGTTATTTATTAGCTCTTAAAATACAGTACACTGATGAACAAATATGTTTAAAGAGAAAAATAAATTAAATAATAAAATGTGGATTCCTTGTATTTTTACCATAAATGCTGCTTACTGTTACTTTACTAATTAATATAACAACCAAATTTAAATATTCACAATACTTTTGGGGGATATATACTTCTACCAGTCAACATATGTCAGTCACCATTTTGGTCCTAAAATTTAATTTGGAGCAAGTTTTTTGATGATGCCAGTTCCCAGCTGCTAGTGAAGCTGCCTTTTGTGGCCTATAGGTGTCTTATACAGAACCTTATGTAATCACTGATGTTTCTTTTTGATACTTTATAATATTAATGTGTCAACTTTTAGTATGAAAACTGGTTCTTATATTTGGAAACTTGAGTCTGTAATGCTGTTTGGGTTTTAGCATTTTATGGTTTTAGGCTTAAGCTAGTGTGTTATATTGTATTGAGATCCAGGAGAGATTTCCTTGAAAACTTGAACATACAGAGGTTCTAACTTATTGTGTAGCACAGTAAGCTAGAACAGATAAAGAATATCAGAGTAAAGTGAAACAACATACATTTATTCACGTGTGGAAATTATGTGGTCAGTGAAATTGTGTTTGTATCTTATTTGAAGGTAAGTATTATCAAGTAATGCACGAGTACAACATGCAGACTTTTATGTAATGAAATCTAATAATGAGGATTAAGATTAAGAAATAGTTTTCTGTAAATGTATCTGTACTGTTTTTTTGCATTCCAAAAAAGGAGCTTGTTTCCCCTGCAACATCAGCCAGAAGTGTTGTCACAGCATAGCCAACATTCATCTGTATAATGTAGATACAGCCATGATGCTAATGTGATTACAGTTGATTATATTTATTATAAGACAGTAGTGTTAAGCTTGTTGAGTTTTTAACATTACATTCTTTATTCAGTCCCTTACAGTTTTTTTTAGAATAAGAATGTTTAATAGTATTTTTTAACCACAGTATATTTGCTGTATTCACTGCTGGCAACACCTTTCACTCAGTATCGGAACTTGTCAGGCTGGCTTTGACACAACAAACACAGTAGTGCTAGGAATGCTGTTTATGCAAGCCATTTATTGGGATAACGTTTCTTATGGTATGAACACCTTTTCTGGTGAAACATGATTATAATCAGTTATATTTGTTATAAAACAATAGTATTAAACCTTGTAAAACAGAAAGTGGTAAAAGTAGAACCATCACTGAAAAACCAAACTTTGGCAAACAGCCCAATATTCATCCCAGATTAATAGCATGAATTTCAAAATGAGCCATATCTTTGTCTTGGTGGGTATTATCATCAAAGAAAGAAGGTTACAAATGCCTTGTTTTAGGAGACAAAAGATAAACATCGCTCACAAAAAACTTTATCACCTTGATTTGTTGACTGGTAGTGGTGTAAAACAATACAGACAAGTTTAGAGAATTCAGTCATATTCCTTAGTGTTTAAACTTTAACTAGCTCATTACTTGGTATAGAAATGTACATATTAATTACAATTTTCAAAGGAAATTATAATTCAGAAATTAGTTTAGGAGCTGTATGATCTTTTAAAATTCACAAGATGTTAACATGATTCAAAATATTTTGTTCATTTCCTTTTGATATTTTTAGCTGAAATGATAAGGTTATGAGTTGTTTTTTTGACAGGACTCAAGTGAAAAAAGTGTTTTTTCTTAAAGTGTAAAATAAATCTCAGAATTCCTAGACTTATCAACGAATTGGCAACACAAAATGGTGCTACACCATTTTAACTTACCGACATTAAAAATAATACAACGTGTATGTCTTTGTTTACCTTTTTATTATTAACTAAAACCTTTCCTATATATAAAATCTGGTAATGAAATTAAAAATGTGTTGATGAATGGAAACAAGGTAATTTTATGAATATTTCTCTCAAATCACAGGAATTGCTGTTCTCATGGGATCCTTTTCCCTGTCTTATGGAACAATGCAGGCATCATCACTTCTTCATGGTCAGTTGCTTCTGAACATTCTTCGGTCACCTATGCATTTTTTTGACACAACACCCATTGGTCGAATTGTCAATCGTTTCTCTAAAGATATAGACACTTTGGATATCACAATTCCCATGAACTTAAGAAGCTTTTTGGCTTGCTTTCTTCAAGTACTTGCCACCCTTTTTGTCATCTCATTAGAGACTCCCATTTTTCTTGCTGTAATATTGCCAGTGGCTGTGGTATATTACCTTGTACAGGTTAGTTGATTTGTAATTTTGTTTGGACTTTTCTTGTAAGTTTTACAAAACAAATGATTTGGCATTAACGAAATAATATATACTAGCTGCAACCTGTAAAACATCTGCAATAGTTTTCATGCCCTTTGCTTGAATTTTCCTTATTCTGTCATTTTTTCATATGCTATTTAAGCTACAATTTCTTGCAGGCATTATGTGTTAGATCGATAAATCCTGGTCTATTTGAAAAAATTTTACTTGGTTATACAAACACTCATGTAGACATAACCTTGATAAAACTACATGTACATAACTCTACTTTATTTTTACTTTGCACATAGTTTTATTAAATAAAGTAATGGTGTATGTAAAGTAGACAATAAAGTAATGGTATTTATCAATAGTAAAGAAAAAAGTAGCTAAAAGGTGTTTATAGCAGTCTGTGAAATGAAATTAAGCTAAATTAATGAAAAAAAAAGGAAATGTAAAGTTGTAATAAAGGCAATCTTAGCTGAATATGCAGAAACCTCTGAATGTGTGTTCACAAAGTGATAAGCATATGGTTTTGAATGAACTGCACACGCATATTTTAGACCTAAATAAGTCGAGAAAGCCCATAGAAATTGTATTTTATGTAATGTTAATTTTTTTTAGAAATTAGACACAGGTTAAATGTTGTTTTATGTGAAATACTTTGCAAATATACAAAATAAAGATGAAATGGAAGCCAGTCATCATGTGATGACAACGATGTGCCATCATGTACCATACTTGTTGCATTGAAAAGTTTGGCTAAGCAAAAACAGGTAAGATGATTCTGAATTGAAAAACCAGCAAGCAATCTGGACTTCTCAGACAAAGAACTTTCTATTCATATGAGATTTGTAGTGTTTGATGGAGACAGACAAACGCAAGAGTATTAGTTATATAAATTTTTATGTGGAGCTGTAACATATCAACTACAATTACTAGTATGGAGCATCTTAAACATCTTAAAAGTAATAAAAAATTCTTTAAATAACTATGAACATACAGTGAAAAAAGATATTGGTAAAAAGTAAGAACATTGTTTTTAAGGTTCAAATTACTTTATTTATACATCTCACTCAGTATGGTTATTGAATATAAAATTGATTAGAAGTATTTTAACTTAATATCATACATAGAAATTCTACATAGCAACGTCACGTCAACTGAAAAGGCTGGAGTCTGTTACCAGATCACCAATTTATTCGCACTTCTCCGAAACGCTGGCAGGAGTCAGCACCATTAGAGCTTATAATGCACAGGAACGTTTTGTTCGTGAGTCCAATTCCAGAGTTGACACCAATCAGTCGTGCTATTTCCCCAGCACAGTTTCTAATAGGTAAAGATGTTGAAAAAGTCGTATTCTGATGGATGTGGATAAAAATATATATATATAGTACACTAAAAACTAATGAAAGAATACTATGTTCTAAAAATTAGGATGAAGTATTTGTAAATGTATAAAGGCAAAAACAAAATTAATCTAGTGTAATTTATACAGTAAGTAACTTTTATTACGTGTAAAAACTGTAGAATGTTGAAATTGTAATGAAATGTGAATCATTGAAGAGTATATAATATATATACAAATTATGACTATGAACTCTATTCTTCGAGGCTTGGTTTTTTTTGTGTGCAAAGCTACACAACAGACTATCTATGCTCTGTCTCCTTTGAGGGGAATCACACCCCAGATTTTACCTTTGTAAGTCCAGAAACTTACCACTGATTCACTAGAGGATGTGAAACTAGAGTTTTTCTTAAACAAAATTACTTTAATGAAATATTTTTAAAGAAAGCAAACACTATGAGTTTGTGAAAAAAGAGTTTTATGTAATAGTTATAATAAGAAAACGTACATTAAAATGACAGAATTTTGAGTACGTTATGTTAAAAAGGATTTTAAACATTCAAGCAAGTCATTGACAGCCACAGCTAATATAAAGTAGTGATGGAATGGTTTGTATCCGAACTACATTGTGACATAGCTTGGCATTTTGTAGGTAGTGTGATCTTATTGAAAATTTATCACTTTTGGGAAGTGGATGTAATAGCCTTTTCTGACACACAATAGTCATACACTCAGATCATAAAGATGTGTTCAGTTTGAGCATTGAGAACTGCCAAGATAGGGATATACTTTTTATTGAATGACATTGGAAAAAAAAAGGAATATGGATCAACTTGGGGCACCAGGATCATCCAGCCTGCAAATATTTGTACCCCCAGCCATGGTAAGCAATAGTGGCATCTTTGAACAAGGTTGGTGGCAAAATCCATCCTCGTAATCCAGGGAACAGAACACAACATAATCAAGAAGGATCTCCAGCTATAAACGAGGCCAATGGTTTTACCAAGATAAGGCTTCCAGTCATATACCTCCTGTTCAACCACTGCATATCTCAAGTAACTGGAGAATGAAATGGGTGTTCATACTGTTTCATATGAAGCTGTACTGGTCAAGTTGCTGTGGATTTCTGTATGATTCTCGTGTTGGAATGGCAATGAGGAACCACTGTTTTCTAACACTAGGAAGATTATGGGAAGCACTTAGAGAGGAATGGTGTGCTTGAGGCATTACAGACTTATGACAGAGTCATTTGCAATGGAAACTATATTGAAGGGATTTTGTGGAGATGGACACTCATCAAACAGAATATAACTGGGTGTGACTATATGGACTGTAATGACATGCTGAGGCTCCAAAACCTTTTTAATATAACCTACTCATCCCTTTGTAGGTTTTAACAAATACAGATTAAAATTATCGTGAGGAACATTTTAAATCAATTTTATAATAAGAACTAATTTAGAAAACATTGGTATAGTATTCATAAAGGTGTTTTTTAAATACAAAACCAAACACTCTTATCTTCTTTTCTTGTGATTTTAACATGTGGCTTTATTTATATTTTTTATGTGAAAATTTAGCTATTTAGTTTTATTAAGTTTTTGTTTTCCCAGAAAAAAATCAGCAATTCAGGCATCTTTTTATTTTACAGATGGTTGGCCATCAGGCTTGAGTTTTGTGGAAACTGTATTGTTTTCTTTGCTGCCTTGTTTGCTGTTCTTGGAAGAGATACTCTCAGTCCTGGCTCTGTTGGGTTATCTGTCAGCTATGCAGTCTCAGTATGTACATATGTTACTTAGAAACAAATCTGATTACCAGTGAAAGATTTATTTTCGTTTTTCATTATGTTTCAACACTATGCATGTAGGTAACCTTAACAAGCTAGCAGCAGTAAAAGTTGATTTGAAGTCATAGAAACAATGTTTATTTTTTAAAATATTGTATTCACAACAAAATATCTTTTTATCTTTGTTTTGTTTTCTGTCTCTAGCTGCTTAATTATTATTATTGTTCTTATAGGCTTCTCATTTTAAGTAGTTAGATGGAGCCACCATTTATTATACATGGTACATGCATTGAATAAAAATGTTAAGATTCAGTTATATCTTCACAACAAAACTGGGTGTGGCCTTATAGTTAGCATATTAGACTGAAATCCATAGGCCTATGGTTAACACTTTGGGGCTGTGGGTGCATTATAAAAGTAGTGGTCAAATCTTGCTATTTGATCAAACAAAGTTCACTACTAAGTCCAATATGTTTGAATATGAGGATGTTGTCTCACAAATGAACTAAATTAATTCATTCACACAGCCTTATATTAAAATGTAGAAATAATGTACATATGACTACTTCTACATGAAAGTTAAGGTCATAAAAGACAAAAAATTATAAACCGGAGTTGATTCCAAAATAAATATACAATAATGGAAAGAGTTAATTGAGATGAATTTTTGTATGTTTTTTTTTAATTCAAATTGTTTATATCATATTTGTTTATCTTAAAAACAGTACTTGTTACATTAATTCGGACCTTGAAAATTTGGTTGGTTAAACCTAAATTTAAGCTTACCATTTGTTGTACACAATTTGCTTTTTAAAAAAAATTTTTAGTAACATTTTTTGTTCATGTGATGTAGATCACTGCTGTTTTGAATTGGATGGTACGGATGAGTTCAGAACTGGAGACAAATATTGTGTCAGTGGAGAGACTTTTAGAGTACACTACTACCCCTAATGAGGTATAGTATTTCATTTTTGGTTTTATGGTTACACGTACAAACAAAGAATGGAATGTTGCTGAGAAGATTTACAGTTTTCTCAGTTAGTAATAACTGTAAAAACCAAATGTCTTGTTGCTTTCTGGCATTCTGTAATTTTCACAAAGGATCATAGAACAGAATAATAATTAAATCTCTGAAGATATATGTAGCAAAGTTGGAATGTATGTCGGAGATCGAATTATTTTTGCAGTGCCCTTTCTTAATTTTTTGTCCATGCATTCCAAAATACATGTGCCAAAAAATTTGTGTCCTATCTTGTGGGAGTTGCACTCAAATATTTATCTACAATTTGTGTAAAAGGAATGTAATATTGTTATTTTGCCAAATTAAATACTTTTCATCACATAAACATGACAAAAGTAACTTCGTGACCTTTCAGCTTGAATCTGAGAGCTGTAAAAATGAGGTCTCCCTGAACTGTATATTGGTTAAGATTGATGCTTCCATATGCTTTTTTCATAAACCTTACAATAAATTATGTCAGTGATTCATTTATTTACAAGTTTTTAGATTATAAGAAATTGACACATAAGTGTAATTTTTGCTAATTTCACTGCAATTGAACCCAAAGGGCATCGACCACGTTGTTCAATGATTTTATGAAATACCATCTTCATGTTTTGAACTGTTTGCATGAATGAAGTACCTGCATGTTGATAACGAATTTTTTTTACTAGTGCTATGTATACAGATCTCAGTAAAAGCTGCTAATAACTTGTTTAATAAATATTTAGAATTGAGTATGATTTGTAATTTGTGTAACTATTGTTTTCATAAAAATTACATTGATTTTTTTAATCAATTTTGGAAAGTATTACTCGTGTTAATCATTTGAAATAAAATTCTGTCAAGTTTAACATATACAAGTTGTAGAACTGGTTTTCATTAAAATATCATTCATATCTTAATACTTGTATTTATTTTTTTTAATTTTGATTAAGAGTTCAATAAAAAGTTAATATTGAGTGGCAAAGTTTGGATTGTATAAATTGTACTTTAAATGTCCGAAAATCTAGTTCACACAGCAAAAGAGTCATTAAGTCTGCTGTGTTCTGCATTCAAGGGGTTTTTTGTAACTTGTACTTTTCAATCAACATTTGAAAAATGTTAATTCTAAAATGAAAGGAAATATTTAAAAAAATGTTTTAAACAGTCTCACAAGAAACTTTTTGACATTTTGCAAAATAAATATGATGGAAAAATTAAATCAAATTATATTAGTATCTAGTTTGGGCTTAAAGAAATTATTTAAGAATAGGAAGACTAAATCAAATTGTATGTATTTATTTAAGTTAAAACTAGATACTAATTAAATATTTATTTATTTATCAGAAGGGAGTAAGAGCAATTGGAGAGATTGCATACCCTCCTCCCACTGCTCCTTTTTGAGACTGCATGCTTTTATATTGGATAATGTAAAATTTCATCTTTCACCTTTGAAAACTTCTCGGATAAAGAATGATCAATGATCTATATCATTTTTTTCTATTGTGATGAGGAGTCTAAACCTTAATTTGTCCATGAAATTTGGTACAAATCCAATCACACTTTACAGAGTTGTTATATAAAAGCTTCAAAGTGATCCAGAATCTGGACCTGCATTTAGTTCTGGACCAAATTTGGAGAGAACTGTTCCATACTGACTGCCCAAAGATTTTCGTGTACATTAGTCTGTTAGTTTTCGAGATACACATGTGGAAACACAGACACGCACATGGACTGAAATACCCTTGCAGGGCAAGAGTAATGATCAAGAGATATCAGTGAAACCCTTCCCGTCTGGATAGGGTTAAGATGCATCTAACTTCTTTATTACATCCCTTTCCCATTTTTATGCATCCAGTGAATATAAGTTGTTGTTTTTTCCATCCAGTTGATTTAGTTTGCCTTAGTGCAGCCACTGTTTGGACAATTGGT
>NW_013666975.1:166804-167724 GCF_000517525.1 Limulus polyphemus
AGTATTTTTAATCTTAAAATGAAAATTACTTTGCATGTTGGATAGGCAACATGTGAAAAGGAAAAAAAAGGCACGAGAAAAACATAACATTGCTTTACAAACCTTTAGACCTAATAAAAAAAAATTATATTTCACGTATGAGAGCATTTGTAATGTTTACTGATAATCTGCCAAATTTTGTTAACATTCGCCAACTAATTTAAAAGTTACAGCATGAAATTATAACAAGCACAAAATGGTTGCGAGATCAATCGCAGGGACCGAGCCTGTGCTGAAAGAATTACTACAACAATTTAATATGTTGTGTGTATGTATTATTCTGAATATGTTTCAAAACCTGAACTGTGGAAGAAATGGAGCTTAGTTTTCAAATAGTTTTTGAGCTTAATGCACATGTTCCAGAATATGGTAAAATCTCATCTGTTACCCATTTGACAGTAAAAAAGTTGCAAATACTAAGAAAGAAATGTATTAGCAGTGTCTTAACTAAGTAATGTCTCTGTGCCTTTTGAATGCACTTTTATTTTTTCTGCAGCCATATTGCACATAGTAAAGTCTACACTAATAAAGTTATATTGCACTTTCTGGTATCCCTAATAGGCTCCTTGGAATGTTGAAGACCACAAACCTCCAAAATCGTGGCCAGATAAAGGTGTAGTTAATTTCAAGGACTATGCTACTCGCTACAGAAAAGGTTTAGATTTGGTTCTGAAAGGGATTTCATGTAACATGAACGAAGGGGAAAAGGTATTTACTTCATCAGAACAAAACTATTATATATTTTATTTGTTGTAGATTTGTCAATTTTTCACATTTAAGAAACTTAAATTACAATTGTTTCACTCTCTGCTGTGAACAGTAAGAAAGAACAATCTTTATAAGGAACTCATGAAGTGTGTGTGTGTGTGTGTGTGTGTGTG
>NW_013666975.1:167873-175395 GCF_000517525.1 Limulus polyphemus
GTTTCTGTGGTATTTGTTGATAATTAGATTTTGACTTTTTTAAAACTGTGGACACATCATTATCATGTTCAGCTTCTTATGCATGCAATGTTGTATTTGACCTTCACTGCCCAGGCATCATTTACTGCACATTAAACTACTTTTTGTTTATGTTATACCAGTTAGTATATTATAAAATTGTAGCTAATAATCAATATTTTAATAGTATGTAAGTTTTGAGTTCTTAGTTTTATAAGGCAATATTTAAAAAAATCCTGAATTTCCCCTAGTGACACATTTAACGATAGCCTAATGTGAGCTACACATTCCCCAAGTGATATACAACTTATAATGGTGCAGATAGTAGTTAGACATGGTTCAAAGGGCAATAAAACAATAAAATTTAATTATAAATAGATGTATACTGTTACAAGTTTAAACCTATTTGGGATAAATGATTGTAGTTTCATGTTACAATTTGAAGTCATTCTAGAAAGAAAAACAGGGTAATTTCGATTTTTTTTTTTAGGTGGTTATGAGGTCGGTCAAATTGTCCAACCTTGTGTAAAGTTAGGGTAGATAAAATAACAAATAAAATATGAAGTTTTACTGGAAATAAACATTTGAAATCTACTTGGGAGATTTTAGAGATTACACAAATGAATTTGAGATTTTTGAGATGAAGAAAAGTATTTTTTATCTTAATTTTAAAATCACTTTGCACACGGACTATTCAAAACAAATAATGTTTAAATACTCTATATTCATGGACAAATCTTTTTGTAGTTTATTAAAAATACTTCGCTAAAAATGTGTTTTTTTTTTGTACGTGAAAGCTTATAATGTTCACCGAAAGTCTGCCAAATTTTGTGAAGATATACACACCATATTAAAAGTTAGTAGTATCAAATCTATAAAGACTTTAAATGAGTACAAAGAGGTCTCGTGGTCAGTCAGATCGACTGAGCCATATTGAGAAAGTTAATCAGCTGTACTCTGCACTAGCAGTTATATTAGTTAAAGAACTGAAATGAAAAATAGTTTTGAGTATTTTTTTTGTATCTCATAAAATAATATTTATTGCATCTAATCGGTTTCTTGAAAAGCAATATAATATACTATCATTACTAATATTATTTTTACACGATGTTATTCAGAGATAGGTTGCTTTGTCTGTTGTACCTGAACTGATATTTTTTGTTAGGTTGGAATTGTTGGAAGAACAGGTGCAGGAAAATCTTCTCTGACACTCAGTTTGTTTAGAATAATTGAAGCAGCAGGTGGTTCCATATCCATAGATGATATAGACATTTCCAAAATCGGACTTCATGATCTTCGATCAAAACTGACCATTATTCCTCAGGTAAATTACATAATTACTTAAACCCTGTGCCTGTTTCTTTTCAGTTTTCATAAATATGTGGACTCCTGTTTCTGTGATATTATATTTTCTAAACCATTGGTTTTCAGACTATGAAGTTGTGAAACCCTCTTATTTCATTCCTTCTGTCACAGAATCCCAACCATTAACCTAACCTTAAGATCTAGATGAAAATGACAAACTTTGTAATTGTATTGTTAATGTAAAAATTATAAATAAATATATAAAAATATTAAGATTGAATATCAACTGACTCGTGATTTTTAAAAATATACTTGGTCCCTGATAGGTTAACATTTAAACGTTGAAAAAAACATCACTATTTGTTATCTTTGTGGAGAACCCCTTATGATTCTTCATGGAACCCTGGGGTTTTACGGGACAGTATGAAAACCACTGTTCTAAATTATAAAGTTAAATATTGCATTGTGAAGATGCATCTATACATCTATTTGTATTTAATAAGAATTACTTTTTATATAATATATATTTAGTTTTTTACATTATTTGACACTTACAACCATATGCAACTTTTCTTTCATTTCCTACATTTAACTGTGAAATTAATGAGTTGTATAAATGCTGGAAGTCCTGTTTCTCGTGTCTACAGGATCCAGTTCTATTTTCTGGTACTTTAAGAATGAATCTAGATCCATTCAATATATATTCTGATGAAGAAATATGGAGAGCTTTGGAACACTCCCACTTGAAAAGTTTTGTATCTAGTTTGGAAGCTGGACTTGAACATGAAGTAGCAGAAGGAGGGGAGAATTTGAGGTTTGTTGTCATTCATTCTTATAAATTATAGTGCTCACATAAGTTTTTTGAAGTATTTGTCACGTTTTTAAGATGGTGGATTTAAGAAAAACGTGTAGGAAATTTGTCTTTTATGTATCTTTGTAAATATCAGTTTAGAATTTCTCTTATTTGTAATAAAACTGTTCAAAGAAAAAGAAAATTATTTATTTCCTTGTATATTAACAGTTTATTTTTTGCACCTGTATTAAAAAGAAATGAACACATTATGTTGTAGGTTGTTTTGTATTGAATCCATTTTAATCAAAGCTTCCCTTTTTTCAACAAACTGTGAACTTTAGCTGTTTAATGTTTCTGCGCTCATTAGTTGGGTTAATACAGTAAAATTATGTAGTGTTCCAAGGTAACAACTTGTGTAAATATAATAAGTTAGATTGGGCATTGTTGAGTAGTGTGTGGTATATAACTCGAGAAAATTCTTGTGTCCTTTATATAAGTCAAACACAATAAATAATTTATTAAAAATAGGGCCCAGCCCTAAAAAGACTACATGTTTTGGTGTTCTATGCCACCATTCTCAGGAGTAAAAGTTAAATTTTGATCATGACTTATATAACTACATTCATAGTTTGCATACTTTTAGCACTACCTAGGCTTGAACACACAAAATAGTTTATATAACATGTGTCCAATACTTTGTTTCATCTCAACCTGGACCTCTATGTTCAGCACATTATATTTTTTTGCAGTTTATGTTGTTTCTCTGATATTTAATTCACACTTCAATTGTTACTGATTTATTGATTTAACATTATTCCAGTCTATAACATGAGATATGCTTGCCATGTGTTCTACTGAGGCTGACTCATTTATTTTATATTTTTCTACTGCATTTTTATGTTCCTTGATCCTAAACTTCAAATTTCTGCACATTTGGCTAGTGTAAGCTTGACTAGAGATACAAGGAATTTTATAAATCCTGCATTTATAAAATTGTTCTACTTTATCTTTTATACCTGTGACATAATTATTTAATTTACAACGTGGAGAGAATGTTACACTATAATCTATATATATCTATCTATGTATTATGTTACATACGTTTTTGATAAACTTTGAACATATAGCAAACAAAACTTTATGTTATCAACTTTACCCTTTTCTTTTAACTTTGTACATGATGACATTTTAAACTTATTGCTATGATTTTTGTACAATCACTCAGTGATTTTGGGAGCATAGTCTCTTTCTCTTGCTATGTGTTTGAAGAAAATTAACCCCTATCTTAAGTCATAATTGTGAGTGCAGTCCTTTAAAGCTTTAAATATAAACACTGAAAACGTGGATAATTTTTTTTTCTGTAGGCATGATGACATGATCAGTTGTTATAGCTTAGTAATGTCACTATTCAAGCATGATTAGAATTGTTAGGTTATATATATTCAGTTGATACTCTTTTTTTTTGTATGAACTGTTTTAGTTATTTGTACTGTCCTGGTGATGTGATAATTTGTTTCTATTTGATTGAAAGGAATGTGTGGGTCATCCTTTTATTTTGTTGCAGCTTAATGTGTTTTCTTGATAAGATTGTTTAACAAATAACGAATCTCTTGAGTCTATCAGAACACATACAGTATTCCACCTGTAGGAGGCACACATCTGGTATTATCCCAGATAAGGAGTCCATCGGTATTCATCAAACAAAAACTGAAAAGAAGTGGAGGAGATACATTGATTTTCTTTTTGGTAGTTAGATACATTTTCTACTAAACTCAGCCTGCAGTCATAGTGTTATGGAAATATAATGTGTATAGAGAATCTTGTGAAACTAATAATCAGCAGAAATTAAAAAGACTACTAGCAGATTTTTTGTCAGGATCATATATCTCAGAGGACAGGTATCAGAAACATCACTTCAAAGCAGATGTGGATTGATATGATATAATACCAATTACAAAGAAAAACAAATTGAGAAAGAAGCCATAGAAAAATTACTATTAGTGCTAATAAAAATAGCTGAAGAGAAGCTTATTTAACTACAGACTGGGTATGTTCATAGAAATGTTGGAAGATATGGACAGCCATGACCAAGAGTGGTTAATTTTGGGGAGATGGAAAACCAACTGAGGCCACTATAACCATAGAAAAAGCCACAACAGAAGACTCTTCAGATGAAGCTCTACAGATTCCTATATTTTATTCCAACTTTTCCAAATTTTCTGTGGATCATACTTTACCAAAAATTACAGTTTGTTTGGTTGACTCAGAGATTTGTTGTTAATTTTAGGTGATTATCTTTTACCTGTGGATTTTATATGTTAAAGTTTTATTAGTTAAAGGTTAACATTCAGTATTTTATATGACTGTTTTGTTGTTAATCTTATATATTTTTTCTGTGTGAAATACATTATTGGTGTGCAGTGTGGGACAGAGACAGTTAGTTTGTTTAGCTCGAGCCCTCTTGAGAAAGACAAAGGTTCTTGTGTTGGATGAAGCCACAGCAGCAGTGGACTTGGAAACTGATGACTTAATTCAAGCCACAATCAGGAAGGAGTTTTCTGACTGTACAGTTCTTACAATAGCTCATCGACTCAACACAGTTATGGACTATACCAGGTATCTATGATGTTGTATCATAACATATGCCTTTTACAAAGTCAAGATTTGTCAGTTGTTTGTATGTGTCGGGCTTCAGTTAGAAAATACTAACTTTACAGTAGGTTTCTGCGACTCATTGGTGGTAAATTTCAACCATAAACAAACAGCACACAATCCACTTGTTTTAAAATAATATACAAGTCAAATGTATATACAAATGTTTGTTACACTGTTGGTTATCACACTTGTATCCAGAACTTTAAATAATTGTCTCATTTTTGGCAAAGTTCACACAGGCTGGTTCAATTTCTTTAGAATGCAATTGACAAAACGAATTATTCGTCCTACTTTGTTATTACAATACAATCTGTGATAATTTCACTTCACAAATCGCCACTATACGTTCTTTATTGCTAAACTCACAATCATGCAGTCTAGATCTATCTATCTCTAACTATATTTCCGAAGCGTATTTATACCCTGACAAAGGTCTAGAATGTTCCACACATTACTAGATACTATGATGCAATAATATAATAATCACCAATTCATAACCATTGAATTTCACAATGTATGATTTGTAACCATTTATGTAAACAAACCTGCAATAAACTATCGCTTCTAAAAATAACTGAGTTTAAACTATCTAAATCATGACTCTCGCATTAAGTTTAAACTGAATCAGTCATGTATATTGAAAACTAGTTTGTTATTAACTGTACAAGTACAGAATGCAAGTCTTCAGTTTTTTAAACCAAACTTTCCATGCAGGAGTCAAGTCACCAGTTATCCAGTCACATATCAAGTAATAAATTCCAGGTTGTTTTATGATCCTTAGTATTTTAAAACTCATTGAGTTTGTCACTGTCTTTAATTTCCCTGAAAAAGAGCCAAAGGTCTCGTGAAGTGTTCACCTGTTTTAACCACTTGCATCACAATACAGTAGTGTGTTGTCTGTTAGTTAGTCAGTAGACACTAAAATGATGTCACATAAGAGATGCCTAATGTTGCAATTTACATTGTCATGAAATCAATAAAAGGTTTGCATGCCATGAATCACGAGAAAAATTATGCACTCTGTTGGTTACAACACAGCATGACACATGAACTTCGAAAGCAAGAAATAAAAATATTTGTTACTTTTAATTTTGGTTTTATTTACTCTTGAAACAGAACACTTTAGTTACATAGGCATTATCATTATTGATGAAATAATGTTGGGACTACTCAGTCTCTCCTGTTTAATTATGGATCACACGGTTAGTATGATGTCTGTCTGTCCATCTGCCTCTAGACACCTATTTTTTGCCATGGTAATGATAGTTCTAAAAAGCAGATATTACTTTACACATCATGTACTTTGAGGATAGGGAGGAACCATGTTGATTTTTTGGAGTTAAAAAGTCAAAGCCACCATTGAAAAAACAAACAAACTTGTTTTCTAGTCAAAAGAAAACATTTACAAAATGAATATAAAGCTAATGGTCTTAAGGATGAGCACTTTTTTTTTGGTATTTATGTATGAAGAATGCAGCATTGACAGCATGGTTCTAATCCTATTATGTCAGTGAATAATTTTTGGACATTTGTTTTTTAACAAAATATCAAATTATTTTTTATAAAGCTAATTTTTTATGTTAATATAAAACTGTTTTTTTGTTGTTTTTTTGCACAGATAATTATTCGTTGAAGTGCATATAAACATTGCTGCCTTGGGAAAAGTCTAAAAACTGCATTTTTCCAACTTTCACTTTTTATGGTAGTCAAAGTTACTGTTCTAATTTATCCCAAAACAGTAATTCCATAGGTACAATAAACTATTTTCGTTTTCTAATTGTTTTTGGTAAAAATACATTCCATTTCTGCTGATCTTAACCTCAAATAAACTGACAAGAAAAATTAAAATAAGCCAAAAACATTTATTATCAATTTATTCAAAAAAGAAAACATTTATTAGTTTGCTTTCTGTGTAGATAAAAATATTTATACTAATTGACTGATTCAGAACTTACACTACTAATAGTACGTGTAGATTATAAGTACTTATCACAGTGTTTCCTTTGCTAAGTCTGTCAATAATATAAAATATTAAATTTCTTTAATTCTAGGGTGATGGTTTTAGACCAAGGAAAGATTATTGAGTTTGATTCCCCAGAAGCCTTACTCAAAGATAGTACTACAGTATTTTATTCTATGGCCAAAGATGCTGGACTTGTATAATTACTTGTAAATTATAAAATAAGTGTGCTAAACAATTAAAGTGCAGTGTTTTTTACTGCATGTGGCAAGTTGAACCGTCGTCATTTGAATAATTTAAAATGTTGACATGAAAGTTTTGTGATTCTTTTAAATGTTTTTCATTCCTTGGTGATTTGTATTTATTTATATCAGATATATAATTGAATAAATTCCTGCTTATGAAATAGAAATGATTTCCCCCTGATATTAATCTAATAGCTCTGGTTAAATCGATACCACCTTTGTCTTTTTTGGTCAGTAATGAGACTTTGTTTTTTGGTGATGATGTTTTACTGTAATTAACATAGTCTAAGTTTTCCCCAGTTAAAACTAATTGGTAACTGCCCCTTCTTCAAATAGTTGTCATTTTACTAAATTTCATTACTGTTTATGTATGTGTGTATCGAATCATCTCATTTTTTTCACTATTTGTTATCTTTTGAAACAGTACACAAAGAAGGGAAAGTGCCTAGTGGCAATATCATTTAAACAAGTGTTATTTTGTAGATGTTTTCAATGTACTTCCAAAAAAAAGTGCCGAGTAAATTTGGAACTCTATTACAAATTAGT
>NW_013666975.1:175738-178528 GCF_000517525.1 Limulus polyphemus
ATTGGATCACAAAACTTAAGGAAATTAAGCACTGGTTATATTAATTAATTTCTCATGTAAGGAATTTTAAGTCTACAATGAAAAGCGTGGGGTAAAAATACAAGAAAGTAAATATGAAAAATAAAAGACTTAATTATTTTTACTGGAAACATCGTTATTGAAAATATTGATAGTTTTTATATTAATATGTCTGTTGTACTAAAAGACACGCCTGTTACATTGTCTTAGAATAATGTATTACAGTAAGTTTTTATTATTTTAATACGTCTGTTGTACTGAAAGTTTGGGGACGTCATCAACAGAGACATTTAGATTACACTATAAAAGAAGAGTATATAATTTTTTTCACACAAATGTTTAAACTTAAGCTTGAGTATAGTAATAATAGTCTTCTTTAACATGTTTTTCTTATTTGTCAGCAGATATTATAATA
Organism: Limulus polyphemus; assembly: GCF_000517525.1. Taxonomy (NCBI): domain Eukaryota; kingdom Metazoa; phylum Arthropoda; class Merostomata; order Xiphosura; family Limulidae; genus Limulus; species Limulus polyphemus. The sequence goes on from NW_013666975.1 coordinate 176,172, forward strand.
CATGCCAAACTTATCTAAATTACTTTTAAGTGATATCAAACTAACAAGGTTTAGAATTGCCCCTTAAGTTTGTATATTTTATAAATATTCAGATAGACAGGGAAAAAAACAATTTAAACTGATTTTTTTGGGGAGTAGAAACATAAAAGTATTAAGTTTCACAATGTTTCTCAGGATCTTTGTTCCCGAGTTTTTCTTTGAAGCAGTTTTTTGTTGTTCTGCAGTTGCTTCTGTTGTTAAAAGAAGCTTGGGATTTATCTACTTTATATAACTATAAACATGTGATACTAACTTATAAATTTTACTACATGCTAAACAGATGTGTAACATTTATGTTTAACTTAGTATTGGATATAAGAATTTATACATAGCAGTCCAAGAAATATAATTATTTTTCACCCCACATCAGGAGCAGTTCTAAGTCACAAGCATGCATATATGTGAAAAGACATAGTTGATGGTCATATTTATAGTTCGGTTTTTATTTGTATATTTTTGATTTTTGTTAAAATTATCGAGTTTTGCTGGTAATACATAAGGTTATTTCCCTGCTACTTTGTAATTTATTTCAATTAATGTAAAGGAAGAAATAATAGAGAATGCTTCATATGATAAATTGTGATTTTTTTTGCAGAAAAATATAACTTGGATTACATAATACAAATGTAACTTTAATAGTGATATTGGTTTAGTTAAATGTAATTATTTCTGTGGTTTTCAGTATGTATAAGTGTTTTTGAGCATAATAACTGTTTATTGCATTTGAAAAATGTTATTCATATAGTTCATTGATCAATACAAAACAGAAAGGTTTAACAGGTTTTGCAGTTAATTTCTCTTCTGTATATCGTCTTCATTACCAAGAAGTATGTAAAATGCTGTATGTACTTTAGAGGGTTTAAGAGTTTCATTGATTATGTACCTTAGTTTATAATGTGTATTTACAAAATGTAGTATGTATGACAAGAAGATCATAAATGTATTTGATTTTCCTTTTCTTTTAAACAATCATTTTTTTTATGAACATTTAAGTTACTTGTCACAAAGAGTGTTGATTTTGAAATATGTTTAAAACCTGAGAAGAAAAAAAATAGCACCCACATTTTTCTTGCAGTTGAAGCATTTTGTAATAAGACAAAAAATAAACCATAGATTGTATTTCTTTCTATCACATTTAAAAAATGTTTTCATTCTATTGACATTTTCTGAAAAAATACACATGGAATTGGGTCTGCATTGTCATTATTAATACTAATTCTTAATTCCTTACCGATTTTGAACTGTAATAATAACAACTGACTGTGTTTAATAGGATAAGTAGTCAAAGATAAAACATTAAATAATATTATGAGATCTAAGCTTTTGAATACTGTATTTTATGATATTACAGCATAAAGAAAGCTGGCTGTTACTTTACGTCATAAGAGATCAAACATGAGGGCTTTTCCAGATTAAATCACCTATAAGTCCAATTTGAAATTTAATTAGACAAAAAAACAACAAGGCTTAGTCTTCCAATTAGTAATGATAACTTTGTAAAAGTTTTACAGAATGTTTTTTTTTTTAATAGGCTCACTTTGGTAAATGTGAAGGATTACAAATTTCATCAGGTTAATAGTATTGTTATTAAAAGTTTAACAAGATTCATCTTGACCAAGTGGATTCACTTTGTCAGGCTGCTAATATTGTTGTAATGGTTTGTGTTTATTTTTTTGGGGGGGGGGGGGGGTTTGGTAAGAAAAAAAATGGAATGGGCAGTCCATTTAATGGTAACAAATATGTTTTATTTCTAAAACTTCAAGTACCATGTTAATGTAACCAGTGTTTATCAGAAGGCCTAACTTGAGAAATAAACTACATCTAACAGAAATTACACTTGTTTGCTAAATTTGTATCTCTACAGTCATAGTTATCCATCAAATGTATGAATATTTGTGGCCCTATAATCCATAAACTGCAGAGAAATGCATGGTTGGTACTTTTGATTGTCTCACTTCTGTAACTAACTGTATCTCATCTTTAGTCTTTTTATTCCATTCCAAATTGTCATTTTTCTACTAATGGTGGTTTTGTTCTCAACAATAATTTGGGTGAATGCAATGCGAGATAGCAAATTCTGTTTTCATTTGGTTAGGATTTTATAATTTATTTGTTATTTCTTCTATTGTTTAGTTTATCTATGAATTTTTAGTTACATTTAAAATGCTAACTCACCTTAACATAACATAATATTTTGTGACAACATAGGACCTATTGGTCCATTGCAGCTGTTCCATCCTCAAAATGGAATTAAAATGATTATAAAAAAAATTTAAACCCAGTCCTTTTCATTCATATACTTATCAAGCTTTTTCTTA
>NW_013666975.1:178538-189850 GCF_000517525.1 Limulus polyphemus
AACTCACTTAAATTTACTGCCTCTACAACATCTGAAGGCAACCCATTCCAAAGGTTAACCACCTTGTTAGAAGATTGAAGCTGAAGATGACACCTACCTTGTCCCTAATTCTACTATTCGCACTGTTAAATGTAAAAAAAGATGATGCATCAACACTATCATTTCCCTTTACAATCTTAAACACCTCAATTAGATCTCTCCCTAACTCTTCTTTTTTCAAGAGAAAACAATTTGAGAGATTTCAGCTTCTTGTCGTATGACAACTTCTCCATCCCAGGCACCATTCTAGTAACCCTTCTCAGAACACTCAAACAATTCAGTGTCCTTCCTAAGGTAAGGAGCCCAAGACTGAACACAATATTCCAAATGTGGCCTAACCAGTGACCTGTACAATAAAAGTATAACTTCTTTAGACTTGTATTCAATATTTCTATAAATACAACCTAAAATTCTATTTGCCCTACCAGTAGCAACAGTACACTGCTTGGATGGCTTTAGAGACTGATTGACTGTTACACCCTTTCCTTCATAACACTATTAAGGTTATACCCATCCAAATTATACTTAAGTCAAATTATGATAACCCACATGCATTATCTTGCATTTATTATAATTAAAACCCAACTTACTAATGATCTAAATCTTTTTGTAAATCAGCAGCATCCTATTCACAGCTAACAACACCCAAGACCTTAATCTCATCTGCAAATTTAAGTAACTTATTGACTATTCCTTCATCTGTGTCATTAATGTAAACCGAAAAGAGCAAAGATCCTAAGACTGAGCCCTGAGGTACCCCACTTGTGACATAACTGCAGATTGACTGAACTCCATTTGTAACAACCCTCTGCTTTCTTCCATCCAGTCACTCTTCTATCCCCACACCTATAGAGCTAATTTTTTTTACAACCCTTTTATGTGGCACCTTGTTAAATGCTTTCTGAAAATCCAGATGCACCAAATCTACACAAACAGTAACCTTTTCAAAGAATGTCAAAAGATTTGTAAGGCAAGATTTTCCCTTAGTAAAACTATGTTGATTACCCAATAAAATTCTAAACGTTGTTAAATGACTTTGCAAAGCATCTTTTAACAGACTTTCCAAAATTTTTCCCACAACTGGTGTAAGACTAATGGGTCTAATTACTGGGACAGTTTTTACCACCTTCCTTGAAAAGAAGAGTAACAGTAGTCAACTTCCAATCCTTTGGTACCTCCCACTATTCAAGGACTGACTAAAATAGTAGTAAGTGGCTCACATATCCAATCTTTAACCTCCTTCAAAACCTTTGGGGAAATATTATCTGGCCCAGGAGCCTTATTGTTCCATAAACTTCCCAATTATTTCTTAACCAGCTCAGAATTAATGCAGTCATCTTCTTTGATCTTGTTTTCATTTATCAACTGATCAAGATGTGGAATACTGCTTAAATTTTCATGAGTAGAAACTGAATAAAAAGTAAAATTTAATAATCCAGCCATCTCTTAATCATCAGATCTATTCTTCCTTTATCATCCCTCAAGGGTCCTATCCTAACATTTTGTTTCCCCTTTATGTATTTAAAGAAATCCTTACTGTTAATTTTTACATTTTCAGTCAACTTTTTCTCATACATCCTTTTTCATGTTTTAATTTCCCATTTCACCAACTTTCTTGATCTTCCAAGTCTCCTGTCATACCAGTCAATTTAAATTTCTAAAATTTATGATGCTTTTCTTTAAACTTATTGCAAACCAATCTGGTTTTTTACTTGTAGCTACCCTTTTCTTTCTATTAGGAATATGTTTACATTGAAAATTTATAATTTTATTGTTTAAAAATTTTTCACATTGGATCAGTGTCTCCAAATAACACACTGCCCAATTCACAACAATTTCAGTAAATATGTATGTATTATGAGACTGACATCAGTTCACCCTAGTGGTAATGTACAAATAAATATCATTAATGTTGCACAAGAGTATGCAAATTACAACCACATGATTTGTAATATCATGATTTTACAAGTGAATAAAACCCTACATTGAGTTGTGATAAGTTAGTTTACTAGGTATAGCTGAACATTATTATTGCTAATTATTATTCGATTTCTTAGTTTATATATGATGAAATACTTTTATTTTGGAATCACGATTTTTTTTCCCGATTCCTTTATTTATTGAAATACTTATTAACCTGGATTTATATATTGTACTGTTTATTAATGTTAGTTTCAAGTCCTGGTCAGGCACATATTTCTTTACTCTGTTTTGGTAAGTTATCAACTTTGTATTTCATTAGTTTGAAAGTCGCACTTTGGATTTCTGTGGTTCAGAGATGAGTTATTTTAGACCGTTACACCAAGACTACCTCAAGTTTTGTTTTAATGTATCCTTAAAATGCTTCCATTGGCCACCTCATGAGCTTACCATTCATTCTCCCTACAACACTCACCTATGTAGAAGAACGTATAGCCTGCACATGATTTTCTGAACTGATCCTCATCACTAAGTCATCAGAAAGGCATGCCTTGCACAAAGGTGCAATGTACTCATTATGTCTACACTGTTTCCTGTCTATCAGAGCTGTCCATTTCTCTGTGCAATTAATGTTTTCATTGTCCAGCAGGATTCTCACATTCAGTGTTGAAAACATGAAACTCTCTTGTTTGACTTCGAAAGGAAAACAAAACACCAGAAGGTAATCTGGTCAGTTTTAGTGGACCGTGCAAATGTTTGGGGAACCTTATCTAGCCCCCTTCCCATTTGAGGGTGAGCAATGCAATCCTAAAAGAGTCTGCATAGTCAAGAGCTGCTGCCAGTCAAAAAAGAAAGAACACCATTGTCTGATAGACTTAAGTGACAATCTTATGCTGTCTTTATCATTGAGTTTCTATTAGAAACTTCCACTGGATAAGTCTTTCTACACAATGTGTGGATGTCATCAATTTTTATTGAGCAATGTGCCCATATTTATCATAGCTACATGACCGAGTAGTGGGATCTGCACATTAAAACTAATGGGACTACAATTCCTCCAATGATTTATTATTCAGGCATTCATACTTTATGTAAACATTGTCGGCCAATAACTTTACCGTTACTCTACCTGGGGTGCACCAACTGGTAGGTTAACTTAATTTTGTATCTTTTTTTTTTCTTCTTTGAAACATAAACTCACAGCACAAAACTGACAAAACCATGCAATTATTACTCATTAACCCATTCTAGCCTAACTCACATTTTTATATATGGCTGTTTCCTATACTGTAAAGAAAATTCCAGACATTAAAAGGCCAAACTCATCATGTAATGTCAAATTTCCTTCTGACTAAACAACAATACAAATTTCAAATTAAAAAAAACAAAAAAACAGGCTAAAACACTGCCCCCTTCCCAGATTGTCAAGTCCCTTGAACAGTTCAATTACTCAAATAAATCAATGGTACATTACACTGAAATTTGCATAATTATCAATTAAGTAACTTGCCAATTTACATTAATATTGTAAATCTAAATACTGCAATTATTAAATGATTAATCATATGCAACTGAAATGCAATTAAAATCTTGATTGACAAAAATTTTTCACTCAAGTATTGTCCTTAAACTATCAAATCTCCAAATTCTTTCAGTGGCCTATGATATGAAGATAGAATTATCTCTGGTCCTTTATTATCACATGTTATCCTGTCAGTAAGAGAATTTTCTTCATATAAATGGCTGAGAGAATCCACTGGTGGTACATTGAAAGCAATCTTGACAAGAACCTCAAGCCACGCTGCAGGTTGATCTTCTTGGAACCTAACGATTTGGCTGTTCTCTTGCTAACTTACTTCCAAAGACAATCATGATAAACAACATTAATTAGAACTACTCCTTCTGGAATCTAAAAATCATCTTACTTGTTCTTTTGACTATAGTAGTGTCTTTTCCCAACATTTACTTAACTTTGGAGATGGTTCTTTTTCTATGGATCATACATCCATACCATGCCACCACTATGAAATCCAATCTTATTTGATTTTACATCATAGTAACTTTATTTTATCATTAACTAATTTAAGTATTTCTAATAAAAGTTCATGCGTGGTGTTTCTTAGTTTCACTACATAAAGTTGAAAGGGTTCTGCTGACAGGTGCTAACCCCTTATATGGAGACCAACTACCTTGCGGGAGGTAGAAGAGTTCCTTTACTCGGACATGATACCTTAAACACGTACTAAAACTCCAACTAACTCTAACATTGGATCTATAGTTAGTCCAGTGTTAGTACTTTACTATTACTTACAAAATGACTTACCTATAATTGAAACTAAACACTAGGTTTATAATTAACACACAGTAACATTGTATGTAACAAAACTTAATCTGTTCTTTAAACTGAATCATGATATGTACTAAGCTTACATAGTTGTTAACTGTGCAGGATACTTAAACACATGGCACACTTGTACTTTTACCTATAACTCAGTAACTGTGAAATTAGATCTACATCTAATAATGTGGTAAATTAGTACTTATTGAAGTAAAAACTCGTGACAAATTGTATACCATTATAAGAGATACAGATTTTAATTGTTTTTTTCTCATTCTTTCTTTTCAGTCCATACATTCCATACCCTAAAGTAATGCAATAATTTGTCAGTATGATCCACTACCATTATTTAGTCTTTATTCTAGAAAGACCCAGTTTGAATTTAAAGTTAGCTTAATGAAACATTAAGCTTAATTGGCCAGTATGGGAAGTTATAATATGCAATTTTTCATAAGGGCTTGTAGATCACTATAATGGAATTGCAGTCAATTTGTTTTTTTGTAATGTAAAGAAGAGTAGTTTGTATTTTTAATATTCATAAGTAAAGACTTCCACTTCTTGCTTGTCATTAAAAATAATAGTGTAACTCAAAGTCGACCTGCTTACACTGAAAGCATTTTTTGTTGATATGCAGGGTGTTGTGTGTTTAGTGTATTTGGCTGTTTATGGCACGAGAAGTTCATTTTTTAAATTATTTGTTGTTTTTTTTCTATGGCTGCTCAGAGTTATAAATCTAAATTTTACTCTGAATATTTTTTGATCCATGTTTTATACTGAACAGCACATGGGTGCAACTTATAAAGGACTGGAGTGTTGCTTTCCTATGTTTGGGAATAAATCAGTAATTGGTTATGTATGATGTGAAACCAAGAAACAAAACAGGACTGTATAGATGGGCAAAATATTTTCACTTATCTAAAATTTCAAATTCATAACAGTTCTGTAAACATTCTCAATATTTTTAGTATTAGTTCAGAAAGAGTCTTCATGTTGTCTTTGTATACGTAAATCTGTTTTACTTTTAATAAAAAAAATTTTTCTTTTCCTTGTTAATTGAAACTAAGTTAATTAAACAGTAGCTACCAGAATAGAAGGTTAGTTACAAGTTTTCAAAGTAATGTCTAAAAAAGTATAAAAAACAGATCTACAGCAAATGCAGACTAGATGTTGCATCATAGTTGAGTTTTGTGACAACAGAGAACTTTGACTAAGAAATTGTGTCATTCATTATCATACATTCAAAGTTCTCACAGACAAAACCTTCACAACTAATACATGTATTATTTTAAAACAAGCAAAAGTACCCATCCCTAGTGATGGGAAAAGTTTAAATGAATCTATCAAATTAAATTATTTCATGGACTTTTAAAAAGGTTGTGTTACACTCTTGGTTTTACTCAGAGCCAAAGCTCTATGCTACTTATACCACCCACAGCAAAAAGCAGTTGTTGAGCATTCCAGTTATGTTAAGAGCCATCCAACAATAACATACAATAAATCTATATTTTTATTCTTTAAATTACAACACATTTTAAAATGTGAATGATAGTGATTAATTCATAACAGTTTAGTGTAGAATATCCTGCTTGTAAAATGAAATTTGGCATCAACATTATTCATGCCTGCTCTACCTTCATTTCAAAAGTAAATGTTGAACTTTGCCTGCTTGTGTAAACTTTCAAACGGGAGACAGACACTACAGTTCACAATATATATACAAGATACTTACACCAGTTAAAAGAACACATGCTGGAAAAATATGTTCAAGTTAATAGCATAAGAAATCAACTAAAAAAAGACAAACACAAAATGACTGTCTAAACCAAAAGTGATATAAGGAAATTTACAAATTTTACTTGGGCTTTCTTTAGGTTAAGACAATGAGAGTTAGAATTAAAAATTCAACTTTTTTTCTTTCTCCATTCTCATGTTTAAGTAGTTGCTATTTTATATATCTGTTTTGGAGCAGTATTGTTTTAAATTTTGTAATTAATCTCCTGACAAGCTGGAAATGCATGTTACTTTCAGTTTAATACAAAAGTTTTTAAATGTCAGAATTGTTTGCTTAGTTCAAAAATTTGTCTGAAATTAATACAATTTTCCCTGTTACTAAGTTACAGTTTAAAGCCTATAAAGTGAATAGTTTTTTTTATTTACTGTGCATTTCAATAAGAATACTACCAATCGACATGAGAAATATTAATCCAAAGGAAGTTCAATAATAGTTTACACCTCAAACTGGCTGTCAGGGTTTTAAAAATACAGTGGGCTGAGGATTCTTCTACAGTACGTATCTGCGACTTGTTGGCAATAAATTGGACAATAAACAGACAACAAACACTCCACTTGTTTTAAAATAATATATTCAAAACAAGTCAAACTATGTACAAAAATTCTTTACACTACGGATACCACAGTTTTATCTCAAGCTCTAAATAATTCTCTTTTCTTGTCAAAAGTCCACTTAGGCTGATTCAATTACTTTAGAATCCTATTGACATGACGAACTATTTTTCTCTACTCTTATGACAATAGTATCAGTGAATAATTCATGCTACCCCGTGGGTTACCACAGTTGTATCCTGAACTTTAGAACACACTTTGACAAGACAAATTATTCTCCTTATCTCTATTAAACTCACTTTAAAATATTGCCCATTATGTCTAATCACTCACACACTGGCTAACTTCACGTTTTCTTTCGCTAACTAAATTTCTGACTGAATTGCACTTTACTTCACATGATTTGTGCTTGTTTAGTTGCCTGTATTTATACACGCCCAACTGAGACCTCGAACTTTCTCTAAACTATGTGAAGGGCACAATACTCACTTAAGGTAATGAAAAAAATACTGAAGATTTGATTAATATGACATCAACAATATTAGTAAAGCCTAGACAATAACGTAATTTCAAACACAATGTACAACCCATACAGAGTTACGTTATGAAATTTGTTACAACTAACACTTTTAAAACAATCTATATTAAACACTCCTGTCTTAAAAACTAAACAATCATTAAATATTAACTCACAAATTAAATAATAATGCTTACACTAAGTAGTCTTGTATATCCAACAATAAGTCCCCCTTCAAGAAAAATATTTACAATATTTTTTTCACTATATACAAAGACTGTTCTTAGTTCATACACTAAGTTTTCTCATATAGTCTACACCAACATTTACACTTCCTTTGATGGTCTCCCCTCTCATGGAGTCTCCGGTAGAGCTTCACCTTGACAGGGTCCCTTGTCTTGATCTTGTGTTGCCTGGGTTCTGTCTTTTCTGATCTATCTGTATGTATGCTGGCAGAGTAGATCTTGTTCTTTTTGCCAGTCAGTTCTTATGTTGATTTCCTTGTATGTTTCATCTCCACCCAGTAGTCTTAAGCTTGTTAGGTCTTTATCTTCTGTAACAAAGGCACTGTCTTTTGATTTTGCATCTATAACAGCCACACCTGCCATGTCCATGTATGCCTCAACAGTACCTCTTCAACAGATTGGCATGGTAGACCTTGGTCATCCCATCCACTTTCACCTTATAGTGCATTCTTTTGACCACTTCTTGTACTGAAAAAGGTCCTTTCCACTGCAGGGTGAGTTCGTTGTGGGCTGTGAGTAGCAGAACTAAAACCTTCTGTCCAACCTTGAAACGTTGACCCTTGGCCTTCTTGTTATAGAAGTGTTTGTGACCGTCTTTGATGGGTTTCGCTTTCCTAGTACAACTAATTTTATAGGTCTGGTTCAGTACTCTTTTCCAGTTTTCTGTTTTGTAAGTCTCTTTCCATTTTGTTGTGTGCTTGACTTTCTCTCAAGCTCTACCCCCCAAGTTTCTGCAGAGAAGGGTCTTCTGCACTTCCTTCAGCTCCTGTGGACTTGCAATCGGGATGTCATTTTTCAAGACTTTAAAAGGTTTGATATTTTGCTTGAACTTTTTCCCTTGAGCTCTAGTGGTGACTGAAGTTACCACATCAGTCTCTTACTGTCGAGTTTCTCCAAAATTTCTATTACCTGGTATGTTTCCAATCACCAAGTCGTATATTGGTTCTTTGATACACATGGCTTCAAGGTCTCCTACTACTCACCTTTATTTTTGCTGTGGGAAACTTTCTCACTGTCCCATCAGTTAGCACACATAGGTGTACCTTGCTTGTCATCTCATCATCAGATACTAGACTGGTTCTCACTGCTGTATTACTGCACCCAATGTCTTGTAGAACCTTCACTTTCTTGTCGCCAATGTATCATTCACCTACTGGCATGTTGTGATCTGGTATCACCTCTCAATGTTTGTCACATGCTCCAATCTCTACCGGCACTTCCTACTTGTGGTGAATCTGACAAGTTGTCTTGATTCTGTTTCTTCTGGCAGCAGCATTCAGGGTGACAGTCATTCTTTTCTTGTTTCTTGCCAGCACTACCTTTGTAAGTAGCTCCTGCTGCTTTATGTTGAGATTTCTGCTGTTGCTTGTTAGTGCTGGACTTGCACTCCTTTGCAATGTGCCCTATTTTATAACAAATATAACATCTCTTCTCACATTTGTCTGTTAACCTCCTGTCACCTTTGGTGGACTCCTGCTCCTGATCAGCCACCAGTGATTGAGTTTTAACTGGATATTCTTGGACTTGCCAGTTATACTTCCTCCATGGGCTTCCTTATACTGTTCTACCAGCTTGATCATCTTGTTCATGTCTTTTGGTGCTCTCTCCGTTAGGAACAGTGACATGTCAGTTGAGCACGTGCTCATCAACTGTTCACGTCTGCCAGTCCTTCAAAACTACTGTCACACTTGGCCATGTCAGTCCATCTGGCAAAGTATCACTGTAGACATGCCACAAACTGAAATACAGTTCCTCCAGTGTCAGGTTTGACTTCTCTGAACTTCCAACGAAAACCTTCTTCAGTAAGTTTATATCATTTCAGCAATGCCACTTTTAATTTGTTATAGTCCATGGCATCTTCTGACATCATACCCGCATATACTTGTAACCCTTTTCCTGTGGGAAGTGGACTGAGACAGACTGCTCGGTTGCTTTTGTCCCAGTTCTGACTTTGGGCAAATCTTTCGTATCTCTCCAGGAAAGCATCCATGTCATTTTTCTTTTCATCAAATTTGGGCAGCTTGAGTCAGCTGGCCCTGATCCTATTGTCATTCTTGGGTCCTCCTCCTTTCTGTTGGGTGAGCTTGGTTATCTCAATTTGTGCTCTTATTCTTTCTCTCTCTGTTTTTAGTCTCTCCTTTCTCTCATTTTCTTCTTTCAGTCTTCCTTTTTTCCTTTCTTCCTCTGTAGTTGTTGTTGTTAGTGAACTACAAGAGTTTGTTAAACATCTTTTAATCCAAGATGCTCACCTCTTTCGATCCATTCATGAAAATCTGAAATGGTTATATAGCATAATTGTAATCTCAACACTATTTTTGCTACCACTGCAGTTGTATGTTTCTAGGCCTACTTATTTCCACTGTCATTCATGTCTTCTATCACCTTTTACCACTGTATAATCCTGGCTGATTTTCCAAATGTCAGGATGTTAAATATGTAATTGGCTGACGATTCTTCTACAGTAGGTATCTATGACTTGTTGGCAATAAATTTGTCAATAAACAGACTGCAAACACTCCACTTGTTTTAAAATATTATATTCAAAACAAGTCAAACTATGTACAAAAATTCTTTACACTATGGATATCACAGTTGTATCTCAAACTCTAAATAATTATCTTTGTCAATAATACTTAGGCTGATTCAATTACTTTAGAATCATATTGACAAGATTAACTATTTTCCTCTACTCTTATCACAATAGTATCAGGGAATAATTTACTTATGCTACCCCATGGGTTACGCCAGTTGTATCCTGAACTTTAAATAATTGTCTCCTTCTTGTCAAAGTCCAAAGATGTGGATTCAATTACTTTAGAACACACTTTGACAAGACAAATTATTCTCCTTATCTCTATTAAGATATGAAACTCGCTAAAAATATTGCCTATTATGGCTAATTACTCACACACCAGCTAACTTCACATTTTCTTTTGCTAACTAATTTTCTGAATGAACTGCAATTTACTTCATATGATTTGCAGTCGCTTGGATGCCTATATTTATAGGTAGCCCAACCGAGGCCTCAAACTTTCTCTAAGCTACGTGAGTGGCACTGTAAGGGCACAATACTCACTTAAGGTAATGAGAAAAATACTGATGATTCAAGTAACGTGACATCAACAATATTAGTAAAGCCTAGACAATAATGTAATTGCAAACACAATGTATGACCCATACAGAATTACGTAATGACATTTGTCAAAACTAACACTTTTAAAACAATCTATCTTAAACACTCCTGTCTTAAAAACTAAACAATCATTAAATATTAACTCACAAAATAAATTATATAATAATGCCTACACTAAACAGTCCTGTATATCCAACAATGGCATATTCTTTGCCACTTGAGGCTTTTACTGCTGTCAAATTTGAATTTACCTACCAAATAATATTTTACGTTTTTCCATGTTTTCGTGCCATGCACTAGTTTCAGTAATGGCAGGTTTCACCATCTTTATGATATGTCACTGAAGAAAGATGTTTAAAGTTAGCACTAATTTTATCCTCTTCACATCAACCTGATTCTTGAATTATCTATACTAGTACGTTTATTTAAATATTTATCCAGATTTATTCCAAACTCTGTAACACCGTGGAAACATGCCAAAATTTACATAATTTAATTAATTTGGATTCCTGTTAAGAATGTATATAAACCTTAGTAAATGAAAAGTAGTAAAGTTAAAGTAACCAAATCATCTATACAGAAAGTGTTGGAACAAATGTTTATACTTTTATTTTCATGTAATTTGTTACACCAATGTCAACTTCAGTCAAGCAACACAAAAAAAATGCTGCTTTTAAACCATTTATTCTATATATATATATATATATATATATATATATATACTAACTAACTAAATAATATAGTATACGTGTCGTATTAATTTTAATTTAAGTTAAG
>NW_013666975.1:190850-199890 GCF_000517525.1 Limulus polyphemus
CTTTTAATTTTTCTATGTAATTTGTTACACCAATGTCAACTTCAGTCAAGACAACAACAAAAAAAATAAGCTGCTTTTAAACCTATTTATTCTATATATATATATATAGACCTTTAAACAATAAAATATGTCAAAGTCTGGCAATTTTATTTTAACGTATGAAGGAAAATAACTTGAAAATAAAGGGTAATTGTTCCTTTAAGGACATACTTTCAACTTAGAATGATAATAGGAAATTAATAAATTTTTATGTAAATTATAAAAATTACAAAAACATTTATGGTTTTGCCATACAAAAAATTAATACAGAACCTGACAATTTCTGAAGTAAGCAATAAGTGACAGGCTTCAGTTAATGTTAATTGAAACATAAAATTAGCTTCCAACATGAAAAGGTTAAAAAAAAAAAAAGTGTTTGATGGACTGAAAGCTAATTTTTATCTAGGTTTTGAATATATTTTTGAGATCAAATTCATAAAATAGAATTGATAAGCACAAGTTCAAATAGTTGATAAGTAAAAATAGCTATTTATTTTAATACTGTTAAAGTCTAACTAATTTGTTTTAGCATTTCTGTATTAAAAAATAACTTGGTATTTTATCAAAAACAAAATTATTAGGGAGTATTATTTATGTTTTTTTTTTCTTTCAAATCCTGTAATACCTATGAATGGAATAATAATTTGTAGAGAAAACATCCTATCAGAATCTCGTGAAATTTGTGATTGGAAGACGATAAATGGAGATGAAAATGGTAGCTTCTTTTGGTTTCTGTTGGTGTATGAATGTGATACTAGGCTGGACTTTTAATTTACTTTTGTCTAGTCTCATGTGATGCTTTAGTGCATAGAGAAGAAATTACAGACTGGAATGTGACAGTGCCTTCATTCACTGTTCATGTATCTACAAAAACTAAATGCTGCAAGCGTCTCACTGAAAATTACTTCTAAAAATACATCTCAGTCTAATCTGTATGCATCTTTCAGATTTTGTACACACCCTTTTGGTGCAAAAACACCAAGCACTGAAACAACATGAAAATGTAACTGTTTAATTTTTGTAAATTAACATGTATCATAATTAATCCCAGTACAAACTAAGAAAATGTGATTGCCTGAGTCTCATGAATGGTTTGCTGAAGAAAGAACGGAGGAGGCAGAGTTAAAAACATAAGATACACTATCCCCAGAATCTACACCGACCACGTTAGACAAACATGCCAAGAGAAAGAACACTATCCTAAGGAGATCTGCATAAAATTTTATGTTTACCATAATTCATTGGGTATTATGTTCATGCTTTCCTTTGAAAAATTTCAAGTTGATATTTCAGTATGTTAATTTCATAAATAAAGAAGTTACAAGTTACATTTCCACTTCAGCTAACCACAATACAAACGTGTTACAATTAGACCTGAGCAATGAACTCGATCAATTGATTATTTATGAGCACTTACGACATCAATTAGTGTCGCGTAAAATAATTGAAATTATGATAAATCACTTAATGTCATGAAAATAATAAACTATTCAAGATTAGCATTTCCAATTATTACTGTTTTAGATTATTTTAACTATCCAAGTAATTTAAATATTGCCATTATTATTCATTAATTCAAGGTTGTTCAGTTTAATCATTTTGTATCACAACTCACATAAACAATCAACTAATCAAAGTTAGTGTTTCCAATCATATCTATTTTCGATTATTCTAACCATCCAAGTCTCATGTGAGAAAAATGATTAATGCACTTGACAATTAATCAATTATCAAATTTCACTAATCACCCAGCTCTAGTTACAATATATTTTAATGAAAAGTTTATCCTGCACAAATTGAATTGAAAAATAAAGTAATATATGATTAAAAAACTTGAAACACCTGAAAAGAAGCCACCATTAAAGAAACGTCTATGCCTAACATTGAAAAAAAAAAAAGACATACTTGCAACAGAAAATAACAGAAAGAGACAATCCCAAGACACAATACAAGTTTTAAGTGGATTGTCACATAAAGGAATAACTGCCCTCTTTCTCCTGTTTATCAAACAATGCTCACAAAAAAAAGTTCCACTTTAAATACCAAATTCTTTGGCATCATCTTCTGTAAAGTCACCATAGCGCCATAGGTTCAACTAAAAAAAGAGAAACAAATATTTAATCTAACATACTTTTTATACAAATGAACATTTTATTCTTCCATGGTATTATAAATAGATATATAATGTTCTACTTGATTAATACGGGCATTGCACCACAATTTCTCATATCATTTCTGTCAATCTAATTTAAAATGTGCAAATTTATGGATAATTATATGACTTTTTTTTTAAAATCATAATGAAGTCTGACCTACATTAAGAAGCACTTACAATTTACTGTCACAACAACATAAAATTTAAAAAAACTTTTGTCACTGCTTTAGCTGCAAGTTCCACAAAACTTATAAATAGGACAAACAAAAACCTGAGACCAACGAGCAAAGCCTGGTTTTATTTCAATCTTGCTTTTTAGAAAAAGATACCTCAATTTAATACTTTTCATTCTGTCTAATAAAAAAAATCACCTTACAAAATGAAGCATAAAGAGAAACAAAAGTGTTCAATATTAAGGCAGATGGTGAAATTAAAATGCAAAACAACAAAATCTATTTAATATAAAATAAGTAAATATTTGAACATAGAAAACTACAAAATCATGTCAACAAGACTTTTACAAATGACTGAAAAGCCGATTAACTTACCCTTTTCCACCGAGCTGTTTCTTCAGCATTTTTGTACTCTGTGACAAGTTTCTGTAACTTCTTTTCCTTTCTATTTTCAACCATTAACAAACCTTCCGATATTAAGTTCTTCAAAATGTCCTCTTTATCTTCAGATGTATACAATGTAACATACTCGACACCACCAACCCTATATTCTACATTTAACAGCAGGGCTCGGTTGTCTGTGTCTTGAATTAGGGCATACCGAGTGTCTTCTATAAACTCCGACTGTGGAGAGTAAGATTTTTTGAACAAACTGGCACTAATACAGTCATCTTTAACTACAGATTTTTATCAGCTTGTGTTTTAAAACATAAATACAACTATTATTATATTTAAGAAAAATTCATTGATGATATAAGCACTGTTACACAAGGTCACATTCTTAAGACAAACTTTTATATTGGTTTAATTCTATATCAATTCACCTTGTAGCTTTGTATGCATGTCCATTTAACTCCTCCCACAGTTCTGGAGCTAGCATATATGGCATATCCCTCTAACAAGCATGGCTAAAATGCCCCTGAAAGGCCACCCAGGCATAATGGAGGTTTAAGACTAGATTTTTTGAGTTGCTAAACCTGAATCTAGCATTAGAATTTGTGTTCCTGGTCCCCTTCAGGATCCCAGGGGCACCATGTTTAAAACTGTGTTAATATCTTCACTCCTAAGCTAGCAGGACCAGATTTGGCACACTTGCTCGAGTACCACGGGAAGGTTTCCTAATGATTTTTTTTTTTGTTGTTGTCAGCTATAGCCACCCCTTAGGGTAGCTACATAAATAACTGGGGATTATGGAGGAGCTTGATTAGTACAATGGGGCCTCTGTAAATTATGAGTTGGCATTTGAATCCCCACAGCAGAGCACATGTATTTTATGTTAGTTATGATAAACATAATTGTTTTCACATGATACACTACTGTGAATTTAAATTTTATGACAGTATTACGGTCTTGGGTGTTGCTGGCTGTTATGATGCTGCTGCTTTACAAAAGGATTTGGATCATGGTGAGTTATGCAAATATAAAACAGATGGCTTTAATTATAATAAATGCAAAGTAATGCATGTGGGTTCTCAATTTGAATTCTAAGTATAATTTTGATGAGAATAACCTTAACAGTAATATGAAAGAAAAATATTTTGGTGTTCTGGTTGATCAGCATGCTGTTGCAAGTATAGATTTTAGGTTGTATTTACAGAAATACAAGTCTAAGTCTTTTTATCTACAGAAATATCGAATACAAGTCTAAAGAGGTTATAATTTCTTTGTCTAGGTCACTGGTTAGGCCAC
This sequence comes from Limulus polyphemus, assembly GCF_000517525.1. Classification (NCBI taxonomy): domain Eukaryota; kingdom Metazoa; phylum Arthropoda; class Merostomata; order Xiphosura; family Limulidae; genus Limulus; species Limulus polyphemus. The sequence goes on from NW_013666975.1 coordinate 194,907, forward strand.
ACATGGAGTACTGTGTTCAGTTTTGGGCTCCTTACCTCAGATAGGACATTGAACTGTTGGAAAAAAAAAAAGAGTTAAGAGGAGGGTTACTAGAATGGTGCCTGGGATGGAGTGGTTGTCATATGAGGAGAGGTTAAGATCTCTGAAACTGTTTTCTCTTGACAAAAGAAGAGTTAGATGAGATCTGATTGAGGCGTTTAAGATTGTAAAGGAAATTGCATATGTTGATGCATCATCTTTTTTTCACACTTTATGGTGAGAATGGTAAGACCTGAAAACATAAAACTTTTGGCAGGGTAGGAGTCATTTTAAGCTAAGACAGTTCCATTTTTCTGACAGGGTAATTGGGCCTTTGGAATAAGTTGTCTTCAGATGTGGTGGATGTCATAATTTAAGTGAAGACTTGACAAATATTTGAATATTAAGGAGTGGATTTGAGTGTTATAGTTTAGATCAGTGAATAGGATGGTCAAGATGAACTAATAGGCTCCTCATTGTCTTTAGAGTTGAAGTTATGTTATATATGGAAAACAACTTTTCCACTCTTTCTCTTTTAAAATGTTGCATGCCACTTTCTAAGCAACAACATATGTTAATAACCTTTTATAACTTAAACTTGAATAGGTATAATAATATGAATGATCTAACATTATATGTTATCACACAATTCTCTTAACAACACAGGCCTGCAATGATTTTATTGTTTTGAAATGTTTACATGTTCTACAGTAATTCCTGTATATATCTATTTTTCTCCACCACATACAGATTTTTCACAAAACGTCATAACACAATACATAAAGACCACAATACAAAGCACTGAGGCTAAGACATAAATTTCACAAAAAAAAATCAGGATGAATGAGGATGCACATTCGTTTAACATCAATGTTCTTATCTTTTCTTCAGTTTGTTTGTATTTTTCTTACTAAACATAATAATAAAAAATGTTCATTGTGGTAAACAAAATAATAATTTGATCTAAGTAAAAGTTTTTTCTTATTCCCAATTTGTAAAAAATCCTTATGCAATAGAAAAAATATTATTTTCAAAATCTGCATAGTTAAAATATAGAAAATCTATTATTAAAACCAAAACTACTTTTATGAGGATTAAATTTGCAGGCCTGTGCAATTAATCCTATCATTAAGAATGTTTGTTCAAGGTTCTTATAAAAAAAATTGCACAAAGTGACTATTTAATGATAAATATGTTTTCTAGTTTCACAGAAAAGATTTTTATTTCTTATTGACACTTACATCTTCTGGCATAGAGATGCACGCTAGTCCATACTCATGTGCTGCAGGAGAAAGACCTTGATAGGTTGTGGGAAGAGTAGCCAATTTTGTAGGGTCTGTGACTTCTCTCTGGAGATTCAAGCACAATTTTTATTCCTTCATTGCTAAAGATTAGCTTTACATAATCAAAATAATAATGAATAAAAATGTGTTAAAAAGATACACAAAACAAAATATTCAATCAAGGTAACTTATGTAAGAAAGAAGTTAAAATTAAAAGTAGGAACAATGTTTAAAATGCACAATAAAGACTTTATTTGGCTGATGACCAACATTAAAAGACTACAAGTTTCGTTAGCTTTGCAAACAGCCCTGGCATGGCCTGGTGGTTAGGACGACACTTGACTCGCAAGCTGTGGGTTGTGGGATCAAATCCTGTCACCAAATACGCCCATTCAGTTATAGGAGCATTATAAAGTGACAGTCTATGCTACTTTTCATTGATAAATGACTAGCCCAGAAGTTGGCAGCGGGTGTTGTTAACTAGCTGCCTTCTCTCTAGTCTATTACTTCAAAATTAAGGACGGCTAGTGCAGATAGCCCTCAAGTAGCTTTGTGAGAAATTCAACAAACAAACAAAATATGAATCATGGCCAACCAGACCTAGTTAATATTCTGCAAACACTTCAGTGAATGAAAAACTCCTAAGAACTTGAAAGTATTCCCACTGGCAGACAATATATGCATAAAGGTTGCACATGCATTTATTATCTTTTGATAACTTTAACAATACAAACAGATGTTCCAAATTTATCTGTATAGAAAAACTGTATCATTTCTTAACAAAAATGCTCAGAATACTCTCATCCTAGCTTGACATTTGTATTTTACCTCAAATATATAATTACTACAACTCTACTACTAGTTGTCATCAGAATTCAACAGTTGTTTTTTTTCTTAAATTAACTTAAATAAAGGAAATGTTTTTGGAACACTATTTAGTTGTTTACGTGACTTAATACTTATTTCCAATGGTTTAACAGCTTAAAAATAATTAATAAAATCGTCATACAAATTCTATTATAACAAAAATACAAGTATTACCATAATAAAATTTATACAGTTGCTTCAGCCTATCAAGAGCAATCTGTCAAGCATATAGTTGTTTTAAAGGTATTTTCATTACTGTATGAAATAATTTTGCAAGTTTTTGTTCATTGAAGAGAAACAGAAAATTTGTTCAATGAATCTCATATTTTTATACAAGCCTTTACTTGTCTTCAAAATATTTGAGATATTTTTCTAAGTGATGTAAGTTTACTTGGACATAGTAATAATTCTTCAGGCATGAAAAAGTAGTCTCAATAAATCAGTAGAGACTGCTCATTATGGTTTAAACTTTAATAAGCCTGAAAACAAAATGATTAACTTTTCCTTTTAAAGAAAGCCTTTTTGCAGTACAGTTTGAAACAGAGGTTGGCACTTGCCTAATTCAATTAAACCCGGAATATATGCAAATGTTAATCATTTCACTTTTAGACTGGCAAATCTTTATTTCAGGCATCAAACAAATAGTTTCATTCAGATTAGTGTATTGGTATATTCAATCTAGACAACACCTTATGTGACAAATGGGCTGAACAAACAGGTTAGAGATCATTAAGTTTCAAGCACCAGTATTCTTAAATTCAGAACTGCTGATCAGAAGGGGAGAAACCAGTCATTAGAGCCTACTGTTTACTAGATATACTTAACAGAGTAGGGGGATTGCTTGTAGTAGTCATAACTGTAAAAAGTTGTTCAGCAACATATGTCAATTTGAACCACAGACCCTCAAATCTGCAGTATGTTATTCTAGTCATTAAGCCTTGGCCAACCTCAAAACATTATAGTAAGTTAGATAATTTGTATGTATAATGTTGAAATAAAAATATGTAGTAACACCCATGCCTTAAATGGAAACTCTTAAGCTTGATCACTAATTAACTTCCACTTCATGGCATGGTGTTCAAAAAAAAAGTGGTAAAAAAGTATGGAATTTTTTTAAAGAAAAGACCCCATACCATAAAACAGAAAGTGAAAAGTTTTACTTGGCTTAGTCAAATAAAAGGGAAACTCAATTATGTAAGAAAAATTAATAGGAATAATAAGTGTAATGCTTATCAAAAATGTTTTAAATTCACAGAGTTAAGGAATACTAAATATTGTTTTCTTGTTTCACTCAAGCATTTTATATAATCAGGCAACAATAATCTCTTATTTTTTGAAAAAAAAAGGTTAAACCAATTGTTTTAGTGTTTCTAATGATTACTCTTAAATTATGATATCTAAGAATACTTCAGATCATGTGCTCTAAAATTCATTGCAAAATGAACTTAAATTTTATGCTTTATGCGTGTTGAAAGTTAAGTTTAAATATACACATATAATAACTAAAATTTAACATTATATTTCTGAAATTGCTAATTTTACAAAAGTTTATTAACTTGCAGACTACTTTGCCATAAAAATTAAAATCTTTATTTCACATTCTGTAATGGGCTTGTCTTAATATGACTGTAAATGTTAACAGATCCAGTGTCTTCACAGACAAATTGGAAATAACATTCTTTCAGCAATATGTTTAACTTTTGGCTTTATAGAACTTCAGGCAACATGCTTACCTTTTGGCTTTATAGAACTTTCAGCAACATGCTTACCTTTTGGCTTTATAGAACTTTCAGCAACATGCTTACCTTTTGGCTTTATAGAACTTCCAGCAAAATACTTACCTTTTGGCTTTATAGAACTTCCAGCAACATCCTTACCTCTTGACTTTAAAGAACTTACAGCAACACACTTAACCTTTTGTCTTATAATTGAATTGTAACACATTAAACTCTTAGTCTCACACAAAAACTTTACACAACATGTTTAACTCTTTTGAAAGAATTTTGTGTATTTTTCAAGACCATTTGACCACCATATAAGTAAATTGTACCCGTGAAGGTATACATACTAACTCTGAAAGTAATTAATGTATGCTAACGAAATTTAACAAGCTTTCAGTAAACACTACAAGTCTTTATAGACAAAAATTCAGAATTTTTAACAAAAATTTGTGTATGTATATATAGATGTATATGGAGTCAAGTGTTGACTACACTGACTGCAGTGATTTTCATGTTAAGAATAAAAATACTTTTCTCCATCTCAAAAATTTCAAATTTCATTTGCATAATCTCTAAAACCTCCTAAATATCAAACTTTTTTTCAAAAAAAACTTTATATTTTATGTTATTTTCTCTACCCTAACACTACCCATTTGGTCAATATGACCAACCTTGTAACCAGAAAAAATTAGGAAATAAATCTAAATTACCCTTTTCTTCTTCTTTCTAGAATGACTACAAACTGTAACAGGAAAACACAATTGATTATCCTAAATAGCTTCAAGCTCATAACAGTATACATCTAATTATACTAAACTGTATTGTTTTACTGCCTTTTGAACCATATCTAAACAAATAACCCTACCACATAAGCTGTAAATTATTCAGCAGATGTACACCTCATTTTACTGTATCCAATTACATAATGCACAAGCTGCTAGTAAGCATACCACCATGAATAATTATCTTATCCAATCTAAGAGTTTCTAATTTTTACATTTTAGTTACTTTTATAATAATAGATAAAGAATACACATGAAAAACAAGAAATATGGTACTTGATTGGGCCTTTTTTTGTTGTTGTTGTTGTCAAAT
>NW_013666975.1:199911-202100 GCF_000517525.1 Limulus polyphemus
TGAAAAACAGAAATATGGTACTTGATTTGGGCCTTTTTTTGTTGTTGTTGTTGTCAAAATGTTGATGAATCTTAAGCCTATTTTTTTTTATACTAATGGTACTACTATACTAAATAATCTTTATTTAATTAAATACTGCACTTAAGAACACTGAATAAATAACATCCAAAAAGCAAATAATGTTCTATAAGTACCATAATTTTTCTGACTCATCAATTTGATTCCCAGGAGAATAATATTCTATGAAACTGAATGAGAAAATAGACAATGCTCTGTAGAGAAAGCAATGTAATATAAATGTTATTTGATAGATTAAAACATTGGCTTTCTACTGGTTATAACTAACATAGTATAAAATGCCAGAGAGAACTATTGGCAATCTGTGAAGAAGAGGATGTGACAAGTGGGTCTAATTTTGTAGTTTATGGCTCTGTAAACAAATTAGATTGAAGGTTAGAACAATTATACTTTGTCAAGTAATATCTATATTATAATAGATAATTTATATTAAATTTCATAATTCTTGGAGGGGTGGTAAATAAATGAGAGAAGAGGGAAAACTTGGAGAGCAAATGTCACAATTCTTATACTAGGGGAGAATAAGAATTTTTTAAAATATTTCCTTATACATTAAGAACTTAAAACTTATCAAAATTTGATTAATTAACCACATTTAGATGCCAAGTTTATTTGTATACATTGATAATAAAGTAGTTTAATTAAATTTTGAATGTAACTCTGTAAAAGATTATGAATGTGCACTTTGAACTACCTGTTGAGTTAACTCTTTCTTGTATACTAAACCTTAAAAAATTTATGTTGTAACTTTGTGAATGAATTATGATTATAATGTTTTGTAACTCAACCTAACACATTTTTTAGAGTTATATACCACACATACTGTAAAATTACTTAATACTGCATAAAATAACATTTTTATTTCAATCCAAAATTATAACAACTGAACTAAAATTACAATGACATTTGGGAAAGCAAGCCATTTTTCATGTTTTCTTATTTTACTCAAAGAATGTGATATATTTTCCAATTATTTCAGCTGTTTTCCCTATCTGTCATTTTCATGGAGTTGCTTTTATCTTTGTTTATGTGAAGAATACAGAGATCTAAGTTGTTAATTTGTCCATTATTTTAAATGTCTTTCATCAGAATATAAAGTGGACATTTACATTTCGTGGCTTTTGGTTCAGCTCTTTTCTTGCAGTAACATTGTTCAAAAATTAGGAAACAAAACTCATGAATATTAATTGTGTTCACACAGCAAGACAATGTCTCCTTAACCCTTTCTGGACCAGAGGAGGTCATCATTGATATTCAAAAAATTTTTCCCTTCTCACAATGGTAAAAGTTACAAAACAGTATCTAGTTTTTGCTTAAAGAAATTCAAATGATTTGTCATAGTATTTATACAATATTTTCAGGTTGTAAAATTTACAAAAATTGTGTTGTGAGGCACCATTTTAAGCAAAGCAAGTTTCACTTTATATATCCAGCAGTTTCAACTTGACTGATATTCATTAGCATATTTCTTATCATATTTTATTTTGCTATCTATAAATCATATAAAAGCTACAAAACTGATATAATTATTAGTGACATTCAGCCTCATCTTTCAAACTGGCATCATCAAATGCTCGTAGTAAAAGTCATGAAGTTTAACCTAATGAAGGTAACTTGGTTGAGATCAATTTATGTCTAATAAATAATCTCTACAATAAATAACAGGTTATTTTACTTGTTTGAATATTATAAACCTAACAGTAATATTTAATAAGTATGGATATGAGTTATCGTAATATTTTGTGTTGCCTGCTGTACCTCCCAAAATCAAACTAAGCTTACTTGATTTCTTGTCATAAAGAAAAATTATATCTGTTTGAAAGCTATAGAATTTAACACAAAAACATTTTCAGGAAAAAAAAAACATCTAAAGAAACTATAAGAATATTTCCAGGTTTGTGGTTTGTTCCTAAGTCTTCTAAACTACCCATTACATTCCTTTGTTCACCCCTAAGTTTCACTAGCAAGTGTTCAGACCTCATACTATGACATCATAAAAATATGAAACAAAGGATTGTAGTGATAAAAACACTATTAACCCTTTCAAGACAGGTCATAGGTGAAAGGCCATGTCATCGCGTTTGTTGACTCACATTCAACATTTTATTGAA
>NW_013666975.1:203045-226623 GCF_000517525.1 Limulus polyphemus
AAAAAAAAAAAAAAAAAAAAACCACAAGAAAAACATTGCTCTATAAACCTTAAAACGTAATAAAAAAATTGATATTTTGCATATGGAAGCATTGTAATATTTACTGATAATGTGCCAAATTTCATTAACATTCGCTTACTAATTTAAAAGTTATAGTATGAAAAATATAACAAGCACAAAATGGTTACGAGGTCGGTGACAGGGACTGAGCCCGCACTGAAAGAGTTAAACAGAGAAAGAAAATCATGTGAGAAACAAATAAATATATATATATCATCTCAATGAATAATAGTTTCTTAAATATAAACCTATACTTTGGGATGGGCAAAAAAATTCCAAAATAATCTATAAATACATTGTTTACAGATGAGACTCCACAGAGTTATGTAAAAAATGAAATTGAAACATTTCTAACTTCTTTTTGAAAATTACACTTAACAAATGTTAAAGAATGAAAAAAATGGCAGTTCTCAAACATTTTTGCATTAAAAAGTATTGAAATTTGATATCCAGTGTTCAGTTTAATATTTGTTTACACACATTATTTTTTATTAAATTGAAAAAGTTTACTAATATCTTCCTAACATTCCCTCATCTTATTTTAATACTTTACAAAAGTAATTTACTGTTGAAGAAACACCACTTACATTGCCAAAGTCAATATAAAAGACATGAACAATGTTTCCAGCCACTTTCTCTATACGAGCTCGATACCACTGATCATCCACAAACTTGGAAGCACATAAGACACCTTTCTTCGGTGTAAAGGAACCAGGGAGAGGAGGATTGGAGGCCAATTCCTCTCGCAGCTTGCCCATCATTTCCTCAAGCCGTGGACCTAAAGTGTTAAGAGTTTTAACATTAAAAGGTTTTGAACTAAAACACCCCCAGAAAATAGCAATTCTTCACAAAAAAACAAATTTCTGTTTAAACAGTAATATTCACAGATTATCCTTACTATAATTAGGGTGAAACTCCACTCATTAGTACATCACTTAAACAACTACTGGAAATAAAAATGAACAAGTTAATTACTGTATTATTACTAAGGTCTATATCATTAAAATTACTGTGTACAAACTAGTTATTTTCTTTTAACCATAAAAAACTGAAAATATAGATGTTTGTTTCTTTTTATTACTAGATTCTTTGAACTTAACAATCAGACTCGCACTCAGAGGTGTAGTGCTGCCAAAGTGCATTGGAACACCATTCAGCTACCTGTAATTTGAGCTGGGTCCCAATACTTTAAAATATAAAAATATGCATATAAAAATGATTTATTCAGTTTCACCTAAAATTAAGCATTTTTCATAAAAAAACTCCAGAGAATCAGAGAACACTCTGACTTCTGTGATCCCTTGTGTCCGCTGGTAGAGCTCTAACAGACCACCCAGCACGCACACACTGCCACTTTCCCTCAGGAGTTGGCATCAGACATCATGTGACTACTTTGACTGAAGAGCAGGTGTTATTGTTAAAATGTTTTTGTAATCCATTACACGGTTGTTGAAACATTTTATAAAATACATATCACAATCATATTACGTGTTTAAAATATAAACATTTTTAAAAAGCTTATTATTTATATAATAAGTTATTTGTGTTGGTAGGACAGGAGGTGTGAAGAGCATTATAAAACTCAAAGTTATTAATACTGTTTGCAAACTATTGCCATTAAAATTGAAGTTGAAGACTAAAGGTGTTGTTTATATGACCCTTTTCTTTCTTTTGCTGCTTAATTTAAAGTCGCAAGCTTTCTCTTGGTAATACACGTGTATTCAATTTATTACTAATTTAAGTATTCTCAAATAATTAGAGCTCCATATATTTTCTTCAGTTCCAATGGACTCATAATAATGAGAATTAGGTTTCGAATTTGAGACCTCTACTCTATCTGACAAATTTTTACAGAGCTCCAGCACTATAAAATTTAGCACTGCACTACTTCTCACACTGTTTTAAACTTTTCAGATATACACAGTTTTCACAATGTCACTGTTATGAACATAAACAGAAATATTAAACAGGATAAATCAAGAAAGGAGCTTACCTTCTTCCACATGTTGTGCATAGAAGTTCAGATTTGGTCGGACTTCAGTGATGATGATAGATCTGTAATTGATCTTCCTTTCAACATTATCTTCCTTTTTCTCTTCCTCTTTTGGTTCCTCAAATCCTGTCCATATCTTATAAAAACAAAACTACATTTTTTTCACATTTCCTTTACAGTTATTTCAAATACACTACATAAATTGATGGATGAAGAATTTCACATCTTCCAAGATAAAATATTATCCCCCTTCTCAGCAACTTGTTCAGAGCTAAATGACATTTCAAACACTTGTGTTCAATATGAGAATTTTATATTACGTTTAATGTTACATTTTCAACCAGTTTACTTGCATGGGAACAGTTGCACAAAACATTTTCTGGCTAATATAGCAATAGTGAGCATAGTATACATAGTTTTTTTTGCATTAGGTCTACTAAAGTCAGATTAATCATTTAGTTAAAATAAATGTTCAATCAATTTCAAGTATCAGCAAATACAATTTTCTATCAATATAAATCTCCCAAGTGACTAGATTTATCATGTTAAACTAATTCCAGGAATAAATTAGGTAATCACATGCACACCTTTTTGAAAATCAGCTTGGTATAGAATGGGTTAAGTTTACAGTTTTTAATATATCATGTGAAAATATCCACTGTTGTAAAAAAAAATATCTGGTAATAATGATAACAATAATTTTTTTCAGACCTTTTTTCAGAGTTACATTCAAAATTTAATCAAATGTATATGAATAAATTTGGCATCAAAATGCAGTTAATAAATCAAATTTTATATGTTTTACTTCCTTAGTTTTAAAAGGAAATATTTAAAAACATCATTAATTCCCCTCTGTATGAGAATTGTGACATTCTCTAGGTCTTACCCATTCTCTCATTTATCACACCTCTCTGAAGTAGAGAATTTAATGTAAATTACTCATTATAATATACATATTACTAAGGCAGAGTCTAATTTTTATAGCCTTCAATCTTCTCTGTTTATTGAGGTATAACTAAAAAATCAGACCCACTTGCCACACCCACCCATCTATTATATCATTTGTGACCAAAAGAAAGAGAGAGTTTTAATCTATCAAATGATGTATTATATTTTGTTGTTTTCAGTGCAGAGTATTGTCTATTTTACCTTCACTTTCAAAGTTTCTCCCAAGTTGTTCAAATTGAGAAGTTTAGGGAATTATTCTGAGGCTCTTAATGCCATAGTTAGAAAACTAGTTAAATTATAATAGTTATGGGACATTGTTTGCTTTGTGACAATTATTTTGTGTTTTAGGTGACTATTTAAGTAAATATAAATTCTTTAGTGTGGTACCATCATTATAAAAAAGTAGGCTTAAATTTTACCACTATCCAAGAGCAAAAACAATAGGTCAAAGGTAAGTACTATATTTCTTGTTTTTCATGTATATTCTTTGTTTACTATTATAAAAGTAACTAAAATGTAAAAATTAAGAACTTATTAGGTTAGGTAAGATAATGAAAAAAAATTCTTCGGAAAGTATGCTTGCAAGTGTTCATGTGTTATGCCCTTCAATACACTAATGTGAGCTACATGTTCACTGAGTGATTTACAACTTGTATAGTGGGATTATTAGTCAGACACAGTGCAAAGGGCAATAAACAATAAAATTAGTTTCATGTTACAATTTGAAGTCATTCTAGAAAGAAAAAGGTAATTTAGATTTATTTCATATTTTTTTATGGTGGTTACAAGGTTGGTCATATCGACACAGTCCATATATAGTTAGGGTAGAGAAAAGAACAGATAAGATATAAAGTTTTACTGAACAAAAAGCATTTGATATTTATTTATGAAGTTTTACAGGTTATGCAAGTGAAATTTGAAAATTTCAGATGAAGTATTTTTAATCTTAACAAGAAAATCACTTTGCACTCAAAGTAGTCAATAATCTGACTCCGTATAGTTACAGATAAATCTTTAGCAAAAATATTTCATTAAAAAATCTTAATTTTAGTGTACGAAAGACATGTAATGTTTACTGATAGCTTGCCAGATTTTGTGAAAATACACAAAAAATATTAAAAGTTATAGTATGAAAACTGATGGTTACAAGGTCAGTCACATCGACAAATCCCATATGGAAAAAGAGTTAAAGATTTTAAATCATGTATCTATTGTTCTATATTTTAAACCATCTATTAATTTTTCCCTTCATAATATCAAAATGTCAATGCACCACCTGGCAAGGTGTTAACCGTTAGTGTGTGAAATTTCATGATAATGTATATACAGCCAGTATATTTATACAACCAGTTTTATGTAGTCTACCTCTACAGTTATACATTTTTGTATATTCATACACAGCCAATTTCATGTAATCTTCCACATACAACCAGTTTTATGTAGTCTACATCTACCTCTACGCCAACATTTGCTGTAGGAAACAAGTGTTTTGTATATACATTCACAGCCAGTTTCATGTAGTCTCTCTCTCTACGCCAACATTTGCTGTAGGAAACAAGTATTTTGTATATTCATACACAGCCAGTTTCATGTAGTTTCTCTCTACACCAACATTAGCTGTAGGAAACAAGTGTTTTGTATATACATACACAGCCAGTTTCATGTAGTCTCCCTCTACACCAACATTAGCTGTAGGAAACAAGTATTTTGTATATTCATACACAGCCAGTTTCATGTAGTCTCTCTCTACACCAACATTAGCTGTAGAAAACAAGTGTTTTGTATATACATACACTGCAAGTTTCATGCAGCCTCCCTCTACACCAACATTAGCTGTAGGAAACAAGTATTTTGTATATTCATACACAGCCAGTTTCATGTGGTCTCTCTCTACACCGACATTAGCTGTAGAAAACAAGTGTTTTGTATATACATACACTGCAAGTTTCATGCAGCCTCCCTCTACACCAACATTAGCTGTAGGAAACAAGTGTTTTGTATATTCATACACTGCAAGTTTCATGCAGTCTCTCTCTACACCAACATTAGCTGTAGCAAACAAGTGATTTGTACATGTTTATACATTCATACTTACAGGATTATACGTTGCTCTGTTGCATGTCAAGATATGACATATTAAGTAATACTGAAAACTTAATACTTGATGGTAATATTTAAGAACTACAGAACAGACCAATTACCCCTGAAGTTTTCAAGTTGGAAAAAAACCCAGACATAACAGTATTACCATTTGTCAGATAATCATTAACTATATGAATTGTTTGTATTTTGAGAAAATATATATTCTTAAAACAAATTTGAAATCACAATTTTATTTCACTTTAAAGATGTCATTCGTAAGAATAAGCAGTCATTGATCATGTAAAAATAGCATGCATGGGATCCTCCACTAGGTGGTTGTCTACTCACAAAAAATAGAATCAAACATCATGCAGCACAGGTTGACAGAATGTAATGTCACAGTGACAAAGGATAACTATGTGTTAATTAAAAAGCTGAGGATGAGCAGTGACTTACAATTTGAGAGGATAATGACTTCTAAACTGAAGCCCACTTTTAACCAACAGAATGTTCTGCTTCTACATTTTCCTTCAAAGCACTGGTTATATTTCAACAAATTCAATACATATAAGAACTTGATACTGACTCAACTTTCTGGAGTACATATGACTTTGAAGACTACAGTTAACTAATCTTACCACAAAATTAACAATGGATAAGAAAAATTCCAATGCGATGAAAAGAATTAGCCCAAGTTGCAGGATGAGTATTACAGCATTTTAACTATAGATTAATAATTACTCAATTGTCCACTTAAAAGCTTTATATATATATATATATAAAGAAAAAATAGATAAAACTTTTACGGGAACAGTTGAGGAATTAATGGCATTTTAAATCACAAAATTCACATAAATGAATTGGCACTTGTTATTTACCTTTAAAAGTATTTGTAAAAATTCACATGAGCTTCCATGTTCAAATATTTCAGATAAAAAGTGTTCAGCATGAGGCTAAAAGCTCTGAACAATGAGGTACATACCTTATCACCTCTCTTTTTTGCTGCATCTTCAGCTATCTGCAGTGCATTGTAGTACGAGCTACGTTCAGCTGTAAAGTGAACAGATGCAAGTCCTTCTTGAACTAGTGTTACAGATAAGTTGATGTTATCAATCCACATCCAGCCAATAAAGTTTCCAGCTTTGTCCATGGTTTCAACTTCAATTTCCACCTACAATAAAAATGAAGAAAAATTACTTACAAACCCATCTCTAACAGCAGTAGAAAATAGAAATTAAATTCTTACTTACTAAATGTACATCTTTAAAAAGTAATTCACTATAATTATACAACTCTGGGACTGACACCATAAAAGAAATACAATGTACAGTATTTTCAGTATTTCACAAATTCTAGCACTTTTGCATACAGAAGCTACTACAGTTTTATTAACAGTATAATGGAGGTACACCGTATACCATTCAGTAGAAAATTGGTTTACACGAGTGTTAACACGGGCTGTAACAATGTATTTGAAAGGGCTAAGCACCTAAAATTTGGTTCTCAGTATGGAACAAAAAAAACTGTTCCTTATATAGGAATCCAAAGCATGTTTTTGATTATGATATGGTTGATAAGTACCCCAAACTTTCAGCTGAGCAGATGCTCACACAATTAGAATCAGACAATCTACACGAGTACAAATTTACATCAATTTCTGAGATAAAGAGCTATGTGACTCAACTGTCTGCTAAGGAGAAGCAGTAAACATTACTGATTAACTGTCAGAATAGCACTACACAACAAGGCAAATGTTTCATGAACAATGTAGGATTGAATGGAGAATTTTTTGCATGTGATAAAGCATAAAATGAAACTGTAACGAATAATCTAGTAACAAACTTGAAAGTTTACACTGATATCACGATACTGCCAAAACTAGTGATAGTAATAACACTACCAATTTGTCAACATTAACGATTAGGCAACAAGGTATAGAAGAATGACCTATTTGACCATTTCACTGTATTTATATTTTGTATTCATGGTAGATAGGCTTAGTAGCTTTGTCTATTAATGTGGATGATAGGTAGTAGGGTGCTGATTAACTATCATTCTTATAACTAACCCATAGCCTAAAGTGAGGGAAAAATTTTGTGGTGTCACAGAAATTTAAATTTGCCTCACCAGTTCCAAACTCCAGTGCTATATCATGTGGCTAACTTGCACCACCATTTCATAGGGCTGTTGGGTAACTTAAATTTTAAACATAGTCATTTGGTTGTGGGCACAACCATCCAACACCAAAAAAACATTTGCAACAAACCAGCAAATTTCATCATGTTTCATGCTTAACAGATGCCAAAGATGATTGGTAAACTGCCTACATTTTGTTGATTTATTTTATCAGTATAATTTCTCTACTTTATATTTAACATTTTGGATATTTTCCATTTCTGGAAAAATAAGCTCTGATTTTTTATCATTTACAATAACGTATCCCCATTATAAAGGTACTACAAAATATGTACGTGCAATATAAAATAAATATGGCATGTTTCAGAAAAGATCTGTCTCTGCCCCCTCTATCCTGTCTCTTTCTCTCCTCCCCGATTTTTATTGGGAAGGAAAAACTGTTTTGGTAGTGGTGGTGGATTTATCTCTAAAACCTCCTTTGGTCAATGGTCCTTTATGTGTTGTGCACACATGTACATCTGCACAGTACATTCAGCATTTCAGCAATTTTAAGAATTTTGCTTCTTTTTTTAGCAGGTCTGTTTGAGTCACTGAATAATTAAAAATAATGAAGTCAAACACCACAATCTAAAAGACTACATCATTTAATATGTGCAATTCCATGCATAAAGAGAATTTTTTTCAATCCAAACAAATTATGTCTTGAATATAAAGCATCTCAAACTCAATAAACTTAAGATATAGTAATAATAATTACTGTATGTGGAACAAATGAATATGCATTTTTATAAAATATATTCAGTGAATAAAGTATTAGTTAATACAAGCATATTTATACTTACGTGTTATCCGTCCAATTACTTGCATTTTACAAGTAATACAATTTTATCAATGTAACTCAGTTGAACTTATATCATCTCTCTTATTATTACCCCTAAAAAATTGGGGGGGGGGGATAATCTAGTTTGGCCATTGGACAGAGGATAAGTTTATGCAGATGTCATACTATATATCTAATTGAAAGGGACATCAAAACTCCAAAATGTCCCAAAAATTCTCATGACTTTTGCAAGTATGTAACCAAAATCTATCATGATGTAAAGGATTTAAATATATTTATGAAATATTGCAAAATTGGAAAATAATTTTTCCTTTGCTTGGCAACAGCTTAAAGCATACCTCAACAGTTCATTTTCAATTTACCTCTCTTTGGTGACACAGTTCCTTAGTAAACTTGTGGGCCTCTTCTCCCCATGGTTCTCCTTCTAACATGCCGCCTCCTGGACTCGGTCTAGGACCACGTGGACAACTGATGCCTAAACAACAGAGAATTTTTAATATTCAATAACTAGCCCCAGAAGTATAATATGATAATAAGTGGAGAGGATAAAATCTGAAACTTAAGGCACTTTTATCATATGAGTGCCCATACAGAGGTGTAAGTCTGTAAGAATACTGAGGTAAAGATAATTGTACCATCTGAAAGATCGGATTATTTCCTTTTTTTTTGTAATACATTTGTAAAAAAAGCTCATTTTCATCCTTATTTATTATTAAAAACTATAAAGTTCAACTATCAAAAATGCACTTTTTGTTTTAAAATTTCCAATCCGCTACAGCCAACATACAGTTTGAAAGGTTTATAAACAGATGTAAATTTCATAGGTAACTTTCATAAAGAAAATAGGAAGATAAATACTATCTATTTATAGTAATTTTAATAATATGTAAAATATTCTATTGTACAACTTCTTTCAACAACTGGGCTAGCTAACACATGGTATCAAAAATGTGCTCACATGTTGGAATGAAATAGATATAGAAAAATAACATGGCTGTACAAAGAGATAAAATTTTGCCTAAAAGATGAATACAAAGTTATATTTATGGGACAATTATTTTGTGAAATGAATAAGATAACAACAAAAGAGAGATACCAAAAAAGTCCTTAGTCATAAAATTGATTTAGTCTGTACAATAACCATGTATAAAAAATAGCTTTAAAATCAGCAGTTATTGGTGTATTGTTTATCACATTGTGGTTTTTATTTACAATACAAAAAAATCAAATTCAGGTTCAAAAACATTCAACAGTAATCACATTTTATATTTGAAGTGTCTGTATTTCACAGCAACTATGAGCCAATTATGACTCCTCGTTTTGGCCAGTTGCAATGACATTCTAGCTTAACACAAGATCTCTCCCTCAACCAGAAGCACCTTAGATGTAGGGATTGGATGTAAAAAACCTGGGATATAAGTAAAAAACCTGAGATATTAAGATTTATAGTTTCCAAATTGAACAAAACACGACCGAATTATGACTAACCACATAATCAGCAGAAACCCCACTGTTAATGACAGTAATTCTTGTTTGTAATCAACAGGTCCACTACATGTACCTCCTTCTTCTTTGTTCATCATTGTATCTGCTTTTCAGAGCAGAGCCCAACAGATCTTCAGCAAATAGCTCCAAGCCCCACTGACCATAACTGAAACTTTGTTACACTTCGACATGTCATCATCAGTCACCATTATTCCCTTCATTACCTAAACATGCAAGGTTCCAAGATGTTCAACTTGCAACTTGCAGCCACTGTGGATGCGATCACAATGGACTTTATGACAGCCCTTGATGAGACATATCCATCTATCAAGCCCAAAGATAATATGATGGCACTCAAAAATAGGATTGGTGCTGACAAGGACAGTGGAGATAGTAGCAGTGGCCTTCCACCAGATCAGACGATCAAGAATAAGGTCTCCAACCTCAAACAGACAATGAAGAAAGGTCACATGATTTGAGAATTAAAAAATAGCAATCAATTTTTGTATATGACTGTTGCTGGTAAGGGTGGTGCGACCACTCTGAAACCCTGCATCTCTTTGACTACACATAACTCCTGAATGCATTATGTTACGATTATACGGATTACATATTTAGATGCAGCAGATTTCAGACTTTCCAACAGCATATGCAAAACCTCCAAAAAACAATTACCAGAATTTCTCGTTCCTTGCCCTGCCATGCAAAAACATTATTTTGTTTCTTCTTGAGGGAACTATCCTGCATTAAGATAGGCTTAAGGGCACAATTCACTAAAAAACAGGGAGGAAAAAACGTGGAAATCTCTCAGAAAACAAACAAATTTAATCAATCTTGATTATTAAGATAATATTTATAGTTTTTCAAAACCAGTAATTGATTATAAAAATTGCTCAAATTGTATAAAAATTACAAAGACAACAAAAAAAACTGGAAAAAGCATAGTTATGAGGGATAATTACTAAAATCTGAAGTTACTAAGAGTAAAAAAAAACAGAAAAGGCAGAAAGAAAACAAGTATGCATTTTCTCAGTTACCACAATGATGCTCAAGTTCAAGTTGTCAATTATTTTCACTTCAAATGTTAGATTTTGAAAATCACATTGTTATTAATGCCATTAGATACTTCTTTTCAACTATACAAATTATGTTCATCTATCTTCAGTGACAAGAAAATTTTTAACTTTCATCATGAGCAAAATGTTTGAACTTACCAGTCACATAAGTAATCAAAGATTAATAGTCAGACTTATTTCATAACTTCAATGTTATAACCCTATGCATAATGACTTGCCAATACATTTACGGGTCAAATTAATGGACATTATCATATTGCAATTCAAACTTACCTCCTAATAAAAATGTAATAAGACAGTTTTCCCTTGAAACAAAGATACGCAATCTTGATCCACTTGCCACAAACTCGACCACTCCTTCCATTCTGCCAGCTCTTTGTAAGAATGGGAAAAACTGTTTAGACTTTGACAAGTCCTAACAAAAAAAGTACATACTTACAATTAACTAATGCACATATGGAATAACAGCTGTTAATTTTGTATCTTAATCATTTCAGTATCTTTGAAATAGCAAGAAACAGAAAAAAATCTTATGAAGAAGAAATCACAAGTTTTGTAGTCAACTATAAAGAAACTTAATTATCTTTTCTTTTAAAATTATAACGATGAAAACTTACCACGTCATAATTTTCTTTCCAGTTAAGAACAACAAAAAAAAAAAACCTGCCACAAATGAATTATAAAAGTGTATGAACAAATTCAGACCAATAAAATTAACGACTGTAGGAGATACAATGTATTAACAAACTCTATTCAGTTTTTTAATTAGGAAAGAACATTTTTATTTGAAAAATCTTATCATGAATACAGGAAAACTGGCAGATGAAATAGTATTGTAAAATAGTTGCTTAGTGCTATTAATATAAAACATCACCCCAGACAAGTCTACTACACGGCGAACTGGTGTCTCCTTTTTGCTATGAAGTCCTTTTCCCGATTTCTGAGCTTTCATCTCAGATGCAAGAAGTTCATCATAGTGTGTTGATCTCTGGTCATCATCCTGTCTATATCGAACAACTGTGGCTAAGCCCTTGCTGATAAGTGCTTCTGCAACATTTCTAAATAAATAACATGTATAATAAATAAGGCTGAAAGAAAACCAAAAACAATTTTTATTTCAAATTTGTCTGGATGTATAAAAGTTTTATTTATTTTGTTTTTTTGATACTTTACAATAAACTGTGTTCACCCAGTTTTTAGCATTATAAGTCAGAGTTACTGATGAGCTACTGGGGGGGCGAGTTTTATATAAGTATTAAACGTAATACTGAGAACAAAGGTGTACTTGTATACTAAAATGCAACAAACAAAAAAACATCTTGTCTTTCTAATATTCAAACATACTTAGGTAAAATGACTAACAAGTTATAAACTATTAGACAAAGATGTTTTAATGAACATTACAGTAATCCAAATTTTTAAGATACTTACTGTCCCCCAACAGTCACAGTACAGCATACTTTCTCTGGGAAAGAGTTTGAAGCTGGTTGAATGTAATCTTTAGACACATTCACCTTTTTTCCAATCAATTTCTTCCTAAGAAATTCTCGTGCCTCATACATGTAAGGAACGTCATACAAGGGTCTGAAAGATCGGCCTTTGTTGTCTTTTTGAATTTCACTTTGTTTATCTTCAGAAAGTCTAGAAAAGATCACATATTTTACAATAGAAATTTTAAAGTGAATAAGTATCTCCATATATGGAAACTAACAAGACCAAAATATTTATGTGAATCACTTTCATATTTTTTACAAAACAATTACACTATTAATTTGTCCTACTAAAGTTGATAATATTAAGACATTGTTAGTTTATAGTTAAACACAAAGCTGTACAACTGGTATCAAAATCTGGTTTTCAGTGTTACAAACTTTCAGACTTCCTGCTGAAACACTGAAAGGCAAATTTAAACAACTGACAACATTTGCAAAACAAACACTGGGACTAATCAACCTGACTCAACCAAAAATAACAACTATTCCCTTTATTTCTTCATGCAAAAAATTTTATTTTGGATGCAATGACCCAATCATGTAATATTTAGATATACTCAGGCACAAAAATGCAGAGAATATGAATAACTGTTTCAGTAAGCATACAGTCATGTTACAAAGCACAAGTTCCCAGGAGCTGTTTGCTTTTGATAGAAGATGTATTTGACATTTGATTGTTTGATGAAGTTTTCACTTTTTGCCCATCTCAGGCATGATAAGTTGACCACAGTTTGAGATGCAGTGGTGTTGTTAGTTGTTTGTTCAGCTTTGGTTTTAACATTTGAATTAGGAGCGCTTCCCTTTCCTTAATGTCCATTCATCTGTCGCTAAGTCTATTATTTTGAAGTGTTTGATGTTAGGCTTCTCACTGCAGTTTTTGCTGCTGAGATTGTTGTAAATTTCAGTTGTTGGAAGAGCTGTTTTGCATATGCTCCTTAACCCTGGTAGCTAGGGCTCAGGTTGTTGACCCAGTGTAGCCATGCCTACAGCATGGACACATGTATTGATACACCACCAGCAATTTTTCTGAAGGAGGTATTTTGTCTTTAAAAAGGAAAAAAGTTACATATTCGTTTGTTTGGTTTGAAGATCACTCTTAGGCTGATTTAGGGATAAGCTGATTGCAGAATGTTCTTTACAAGAGAATTTAGTTTTTTCATGTGAGACACTTTAATACACAAGCGTGTTTGTTAGTATTAAGTTTTAATAGGTGCACATATCTTAAGAAAGTATGTTGTGTGTTGTATTACTTCTCTTCAGATAGACCATTAACCTTATTCTGTTTTATGTATAATTATTAGCGATATTTGGTCCTACCTTGGGATATAGACTTATTCAATTTCCAAGTTTTTTTGTTTTTTTTAATAAACAAAAAATAATAATAATACTAGTGCCAGTTAAGTTAGTATTTGAATTTGACTTTTTTTTTTATTACTACTTCCAAACTGAAAATGTACATTTAATCTCTACCTTCTGAAGAAATACATAAATTTGATTTTTTTTTAGATAATTAGTTTTTACATTATCAACAGGGAGAATGTGTTGTTGTAATAAAACCTTTATTTGTGCATATGTAGTACGTATCTGTAAAATGTTGTATATTTTTGAGAGGATACAATGATAGTGCATTTTGTTTTATCAAGCATAATGGATTGATTAAATAAAGAGACACCCCCAGTTTGAGCACTATTTCATTTCTGTATTCATACGTAATACATAAGATGAGTCTATTTTTTCACCAATGCTCAATAGATGTGTAGATTAGAAGTTTTCTAATACTACAGAGACACCAACATGAACAGTAACAAACTCAGATTAACAAAACCAGAAGAGTATACTGAAGACTAAAGTTTTGCCATAACAAATACCCACCTAAAGTCTGACTACAATCACAGAAAACCCAACTTACAGATGGCTATTACAAGAAGATCAAATTCAAATCAACTGCTAAAACAGGGAAAAATATTAACCAATTCCTCCTGAAAAACTTTAAATAGAACTTGGAATAAAAACAGGCAAACAAAATCCTCTCATAAGAAAGGCTACCCTCTCCAACTCCAATGTTAAATTCAATAATTCACCATGCCACTTGTATATTGTATAAATATAATATCACCATTACTTTGTAATATATTCTAACTTGTTAAGAATTTTGTCCACTTTGTAGAGATCATAAAAAGCAACTATGATAACCTCACGAGACCCAATGTTCAGCTTTGATATATCTAACCGATTCACTATTTGTATGTAACAACCTCTGAAAACCTACAAACACCTCACTATGATAGAACTTTCAAGGAACGTACCCAACTGACAATCACCATGATGGTACAACTCAAATTCACAAACTGTATTAACAACTTAATTCCAACATGAATATAAATATTATCAACAACAAGACCTAGCTATTAGCTCAACCCATCAGAGTACTTGATAACCTCTACACGGAAAAATTTTGAAAACAAAACAACAGCTCTAAAACCCAGGATTTAGTTCATATATGCCATTCATACATTTGTAACATGGCTACACACTACAGACAGGATTCCAAAATTACTGAAACATCTGAATAGACAACATCCAATGAGACAATTCGCAAATTTCTAAATGTGATATTTACCAAGACATATAACTCGCATACAAAAAGGATTTAAAGAAAATCCACAAATACAGGTACATACATGAACTCTGGACCAAACCAGCTCAACAATGTAAAGAAAAGCATAACAGACTTGAATAGTTTCTAGAAGGAATAAGGTTTTTAATACAGAAGATGCTAAGAAGAGTGATGAAAAACATCAACACAACTTCCACCCTGAATGGATACCTTGACATAAAAGGAAATAAAGAAGAGAAACACCAAAGATAAGCAGGATAAACATTACAAACATACAGCCATATATGCCTATGTAAAAAGTCATCCACCAAACATGTAAACACAAAGTCAAAACAGTATTCAAAAGCCAAAATAAAATATGGTCATAGTTAGTATCTACCAAACCACCTAAATATCCAACAGAGAACAACAAACATTATTTACAACACCCCAAGTAATTGTGAATTTCAGTTAACTAAAAAATAAAAAGACCAACAGAACTCAGAATTCAGGAGCATAATCAACATACAAGACTCTTTAATACCGATTATCTACAATAGCCAATCATGTCAGTGAATAAAATCATAGGATAAAATGGAATAATACTAAAATAATGGGATGCAAGTCACACACGAGAAAAAAGAAAGGTTACAGAATCCTGCTACTCTTAATTAACCCATAACACACTCAGTCAACCAAACACACAAGTCAATAAAACCTAGGTATCCTCTCTTGAAAATATTCAAATAATTAGCAACTTAAGGCATAATGGAATTGAGAGCCTGGACACCTAGAAAAATCATCTACTTTTTTAACAAGACCAAGGTTTGAATTCTAGCTCCTACCATTATGTGAAGTCTTTCTCAGGATCTTTCTGAAAATGAAAACAGATTAGCAGCCAAAACAGGTAATATAAACTAATTAGTATCTACAATAACAAATGCAAAGTAATTAATTGGTAATTAGACTTAGGTTATATCCTACTAAACTTGAGAATGAAACAATCATGTAATACTAGGTGTTACATCGTAATAAGGTATAAAACTAAACTTCCCAGCAGCTGATAAAGATTTCTATTCAAAATAAACAATCACGCATGTGTTATGCCTCATTGAGTTGAAAAAGCTATATATATATATTTATTTTTTTTCAACCTACCTCGGAGGTCTTATGCTGGATAGAAAAACCTTCATCAGAGTTCCATTGCTAAGTTTTATCACAAGGGAATCAGCATTCACAACTTCAACAACTTTGCCTGTGAACTCTTTGTCTTTGGAATCAATAGCTGGTCCACTAGGAGTGTAATCTCTCCAAATTCTCAACCTTGAATCCTTAGCTGACCTAAAATGTATGTGTATGATTAACATCTTGGAATAAGTACAATTTCCAAACATATAATTAATTTAAATTACATCAATTTCCTTTTTCTTTTTAAATCTATAAATTGATTTATTAATAATTATTCTATATTTCACATTCTTTATATCTTTTTTTTCTTTTACATTTTACAGTGAAGACTTGATAAAAAAAAACTAATGATCTCTTCCAGAATTATTTTCATAAATTTTGCAGATGAGTTTTTTTTGCTTTTTAAAACTAATGTCAATATAAAATAAGAACACCTTTCTGCTGCCCGCAGCTTATCTGGTCCCCCAGTGACAAATGTAATACTCCAGTCAACACATCGAGCAAATCCTTCTTTCAGTAGTAACTCTGCAATGTTTCCATTCTGCACAGAATAGAAGAAAGAAATTAAATCGACTTGCTACTGTAATGTAATCCCTATTTTTAAAAATATTTACAAAGACCTAAATTTACTAGTAATTTTAATGAGATTCTATTGTTTCACAAATATTTAGCATAAACTAGATATAAAATGATGGAAAAACTTGTACTACTAATATCTACTAAAACATACTTTTAACAAATATATTCTTCAATTTAAAAATAACTGCATAACTACAAAATGTTTACTTTTTGTTGTGTTGAGGCAAACTAGAAATTTTAACAAATCTCTATCATTAGGAATGTTTCCTGTTTGATTGGAGCTGCTAAGCATTTTACTACTTTAATGGAGCTACAGAACATTTTAACTACTTGACTGGAGCTACTAGGCATTTTAGTTATCTATTTTTTACGACAAAGAACTTTGATCACAAGAATGATTGGTTTGGTTTGTTTTGAATTTCACGCAAAGCTATACAAGGGCTATCTGCACTAGCCATCCATAATTTAGCAGTGATAGACTGGAGCTAGTCAACACCATCCACCACTAACTCTTGGGCTACTCAAATAACTAAGGAATAGTGAGATTGACCATCACATTACAATGCCTCCACAGCTGAAAGGGTGAGCATGTTTAGGGACAGGGATTTGAATCTGTGACCTGCAGATTGTGAGTCATGTACTCTAACCACCAAGCCAGACAGAAGATGCAAGGGAACATAGCAATATGTATACTGTTTGGAATTTTTACCACATGACTAGAACTATCTGGAAATTTAGTAACACATCTCTACCAGTTACAATACTTACCACAACACTTGATCTAACTGGTATTTTAGCAACATAACTCCGCTGTTAAGAAAATTTACCCCAAAACTGGAACTCTGGTATTTTAGCAACATATACGCGCTGATAAGAAAATTTATTACAAAACTGGAATTCAATGGTATTCCAGCAACATAGCTTTGCTGTTAAAAAACTTTACCATAAACCTGGAACTGGTATTCTATCAACACATCTCTGCTGTTAAGAAACTTTACCATAAAACTGGAACTAGTATTCTACCAACATAACTCTGCTGTTAAGAAACTTTACCATAAACCTGGAACTGGTATTCTATCAACACATTTCTGCTGTTAAGAAACTTTACCATAAACCTGGAACTGGTATTCTTTCAACACATCTCTGCTGTTAAGAAACTTTACCATAAAACTGGAACTAGTATTCTGCCAACATAACTCTGCTGTTAAGAAACTTTACCACAAGACTGAAACTAGTATACTAGCAACATAGCTCTATTAATTGGCATATTTATCACAAAAAGGGACCTAATGAAACTTTTACCACAACACTAAAGTTAACTCATCTTAACATTAAATCTCAAATTCAAAACGTCCACAAGAGCAGAATGAGTTTGTTTCCTAACAATTAATTTGTACAAAGTCAACTTATTCAAGATCAGCTTACTGGATGCACAATACTTCCAAGGAAATTCTGATTGGACACAGATTCAAGGATCACTTCCACTTCTCGTTGAAGAAGTCGACACTCTGTGAAAAATTTTGCTTCATCAGCAAAAGGTTCTCCTACTTGTGTCTGCCCATCTTCTGATGTTTTGAAAGTTGGACACTGAAAATTGAAGAAACAGTATATACACACATACACATTATCAATGAAATAAAATATCTTAGAACTCTACTGACCTTAAAACTTTGTAAGAGCTCAGAATTTACTCTTTCATTTAATCATTTGAGTTTTTTATTTTTCTTAAAATCAATGAAATCACAAAATATCTGAAATTTAAGTTACTTTATGGTTATTTCAACTAAAAGTCTTCAGTTAAATACAAAGATATAAATAAATACTTTGTTTTAATGGTAACTCATAGCTGAAACCACACTATTCACACACACACAATTTCTCCATACTAGTTTATCATATCTTTTCAGATTGTGTCTAACAAGGGTTGGACCACACTGATAAAACTGAAGAATCTAAGATTTAGATTTTTTTGCTTATTTTGAAATTGATCAAAGTTTTTCAACATAATAAGCAGTTCTTTTGACACATATTTATTTGATAGCCATAGAAAAGGTTTATACAGAGAAATTTTAACTCGAGGAAAGTAAACTCTCTTTTCTGCTACCACCGTCATAGTCAACATCTGTAAAATATTCAGTCTCGACCCACATGACAAAAGAAGGATTAAAAACTAACTTCAGAATAGTGCTAAAACAGACAAGTTATCATTAGTCATTAATGTAAAAATGATTAATATGTCCTGGTAAGATCACTGTTATTTCACGCACAGCTTCATAAGGTGAAAACAGTTCCTAAAATTACTGTGCTTATGTTGAGAACTGTTGATTTACCCTAATTCCAGAGATCATGACTGTCAACATATAGTAGTCCGGAAGAAGTAAAACTCGGAGTGTACTTCCATCCCGAACATGTTCAACAATAGCCTTCACTGGTGCATGATGAAGAGAATCAATGAAGTTCCGAGGGTTTTCCACAGTGTACTTCATGTCTCTAACATGACTATGAGATGGATCAGTACTCCACTTTCCTTTTCCTGCAGCCTTGGCTGCATCCTCAAGTTCACAAAGTTTCTGCTGAATACTTAAAAAGAAAAATTGAAAATTGAGTTAAATATAAATTAGTTTTATTTTTTACATTCAACATGTCACATAAAATTACTAATATTACCATACTGAGTTAGCTTGATGAAAAATGTTGTTGTTTTGTTTGTTGTGAAGCACGAAGCTACAAAATGGGCTATGTGTGATCTGCCCACTGTAAGTATAAAAAGCCCTTTTTTTTTTCATTGTAATGCCTTGACTTACTGCCGAGCCAATGAGGAGAGGGGCCTAAAATTAAAATAAACAAATTTATGTAACTTACTCTGAAGGTTTTACACCTGTTCTTCTAACTTCAACAAGACCCTCAACAACTAGGCTCTCCACTATATTCTCACCAGAAGTATCTGGAAATGAAAACTGCATTTTAACAACAAAACACTTAATCATAAAAGTTATTAAAAGGTACATAACAAAACATAAAAGGGATATATACACACACACTCCGATACCAAAAACATAGAACAGATATTACAACATTTCAAGGTTACTAAATTATCAATATATCTCAGAACAGGAAAAACTATAAAAAATAACTTGAAAAAAAAGTCACATGAAACATACACCAACTCTGGTTGCACATACAAGTTAAAATCACATAAAGATGTATTTCTTGAAATGTACTTCCAATATTATTCACTGTCACTAAATATCAAACTAAGAGAATGTAATGATGAGATTGACTACTAAATTAAACACGAAACAAAACATTAACTGAGTTGCATCTCAACTGTTATTCATAATACACACCTTTCCCAATGAAAACCAAACCATACTCTCTCGTGGAGTTGGGGACTTTATACTCAATTGTAAAGCAAACTTCTTTTCCAATAAGCTTCTTTCTCAGAAATTCTCTTGCTTCCCATGCATATGGCTATTTATATACAAATCTAATTAGCTCTGACAACTTTTCAAATCCTTTTAAGAAAATTTCTAACAGCTTAAGCCTTTCAAAATAATAGGTGTAAATATTTATAGCAAATTAGATTAAACAATATTGTCATGTTTTTTCACTGGATAGCCAATATATTATGGTTCATCATTATTTTACATTAAAAAAGAAAGTAAGATAAAAGTGGGTGATGAAGTTAAACTTTTATCATGGTTTTTATATTTAGATTTCAATTATTACAAAATGCCTCTTATCATTATAAGCAACAATCACATGACAATAGCATTTTGGTATGAGAATGGTGTTTAATAATTATCTTTCCATCACAGGGAACATTCAAATGGATATTACACAAACATATTTGACATCATTCTTACAATTAAAAAAAAAAAGTTAACATATATCTTCTTTTGTTAGAAAAGTGCAACCAGATCCAAAGCAAGTTAAAACAGACATTGTATGATATTGCACTACTTATGCATAGAAGTCAGCCTTTTTGTTAGTAGGTGTTCTCTCTAAATCAGTACTACGACATCATGAATCTTCAAATACATTTGATTGTAAACTAAACAATTATTTGTGCTTTAATGAATAGTTCAATTGCTAGTTGGTAATAACAATAATAAAAACTTAAAAAGTGGCTAGTAGGAGAAATGCAAATTTTCTTTACAATGTAGTTCTTATGTACAGAGATTTTCAACTCAATTATGATGAATAAAAAGCTTACCAACTTGACATGTAATTTAGAATTCTGATGGTAGATTATTCATAAAAACTACAGGTCAGCTACATAAAGATAGTCATCATCATACTTAATAGCCTATATGATATCCTAGGTTTAATTACTAACTTTTTTTTAATAATTTAAAAATATTTAAAAGTAAATGTCTTAAGCTTTCAACCAACAAATTATGACTTCTGAATCCAACCCTATGTCTTTGCATTTGTTTATGTTTAGGTAGTTGCTTTTATTGAGTGAAAAGTGGGTGTTAACCTTAGGCTTTGGCTTTCTATAACTACTAAGCATTGGTAGTGTAGTGATAATGAATACAGGGTTATGTAACAATACTTTGAATTTTGATTTAGAATACGACACTTAACATTTTATCAATTACTTGTTTTTTAAATGTACAACAATACCTCATCTTTGGTCTCTTGAGATGTATCAACATTAGGGTTTCCACGACGAGACAGTTTGGAGGCATTAACATATGACAAGTTAATCTGCTTCTCAGGTGGTGGGCCTCCCCTTGGTTGACCTCGAATGATAATAGCATCACCAGAGAGTACCTAAACAAAATAATCAGTGATTATTAAGATGTATATATGTATTTTTTAATGATAATTGCTACTTCAGAGAGCATGAAAACAAAATAGCCACTGATTAATATATGTGATGTAAATATCCATTAATGATAATTGTAACTTATAAGCAAAAATAGGGCCAGCAAGATATTCTGTTGAAATTTTGAACTTAATCAAGTGAGTTGTTGAAATGTATTTGTAAATCAACATACTTCCTCTCCCAAAACAAGCTGAGAGCCAAGTTTAAGTAAACTTTGAGTAATATTAGTCACCAGAGCAACTGAGAAAAATTTAATGATATTTCTTCAGATAAAAATATTTTAAACAGCAGTTGAATATTAATTATAATAAAACTAGATTATATAACCTTGTATGCAAAATAATAAAAGCACAGAAAAATACACACACATATATATATATATATATAATATTAGCATCCCATTACAAAATACCAACAATTATACACTGCTCCAATTAATTTTTGCCATAATCAGTACAGTACTGATCAGAGATTGCTTATATCATTATCTTTCAAAGGTGGTCAGTAATTCAGTATCACAGGCAATCATCTTATATGCTGGTATATGAACAATCAGTATTGAGGGAGCCAGCTATGCAAGGAGGCAGTGTCACACTCCTATTGATGCAGGGTTGTCACAAACCCATTTACATGCAACAATATCACATGGCATGTGAAAATGTTTTGATATAGAGGGCAGCACTGAATCAGGAAAGCTAGATGTGAGAAGTGGTTATGTACTGTACCAGAAATTCCATTATTCCAGATATAACAGTGTTCCTTTTCTAACTGACTTACAATGTTAGTTTTAGCTGCTACACATATCCACCCTCATTGATTCATTTCTCTCTCTCTATATATATATATATATATATGTATATTGTTCCAATTTACATTTGAAAAGCATAATAAAGCCAGGATTCACCAGTCCTTTGATTATAAGGGAGAAATATAAGACTTTTTCAAGAGCCTATTTGTCATATGGCAATCTTAAACTTCACACTACGTTATATGTTGTTTTTTTTGTGACATTTTCAATTATTTCATACTGTATGGAATTAACAATTGAAAATGTTTACCATTTTTTCAAGCAGATTTAAAAACTTGAGATTGATGTCTGTTTTGACAGGCACATCTTGAGATCGAAGTCAACAGTGCAATTATATCATAGTTCAACTTCAAAATATGACACTCAGTTGTAAAATCCTAGTATCAGTCTAGTAATAAGATGTCACAATGCTTTACTTCTCATACAGAATGGCTATGTATTGAAATAAAAATTCAAGTTGTTATTTTTAAGTTATCCCTATAATGGAATTCACATTTCACACAAATATAACTTTAAAAACTCTTATTTTTTGTATACAATATACTTTTCACGTTTACTAAAAAATTGCCAATTTTTGTGAAGATACACAACACTGCTAATGGCAGATGTGATATGCACGCTTTTGGGATTACAAATGAGTAGAGACCATAAAACCAGTTTAAAATGAAGGGAGATTACCAAGAAATGGCTTAAATCTATCAGGACACTCATAATCGCAATATATTGATAGTTTGATGCATAATTACACTTCTAGTTATCTTTGCTTTCTTCTTAAGCACAATGCAAGAATCTACACGAAAAAATAGCCATTTTCACAGTGTGCAACCAGTAGGCACATCAATTCATACTTTAGCATATTGGTAATAGTACATCTGTAGCTGATAGGTGTAAAATAAAAAATAACACATCTCTCTCAAAAACTTGTGCATATTTTACATGGATATGCTAGTTACCTGGAGCACTGATTATATATAGTAGTAGCACCTCTTCAAAAAATACCCATATTTACATGTAGTACCAGCATCCCCTTAGAATAACCAGTTACATATAGTAGCACTAACTCCCTATTAGAACAACCATTATTTTTCAGTTCTTCTAGATAACTTGCAAGCCATAAACAAAACAGTTTAATGAAACATTTTATTTTAACTCATAAAAAGCAGGTAAAACTAGTTCTACTGCTTTTAAAAAACAAGTAAGTTAAACAGGATCAATGAACTAAACTGGACAGGGAATATGAAATTCCTGAACTTAACACAATTTGAACAAAGTTCTCAGTAGTAAAAAATACAGAATAAAAACACCAACCACTATGTCATCCAGAACCTCATCTCAAGAGAATTAAGGAATGAAAAGACAATACAGCAGATTGTGAGATATATATATATATATATATATATATATATATATACCTAACTTAAATATACAATAATATAGACAATAGTATACTACACATGAC
>NW_013666975.1:226644-240901 GCF_000517525.1 Limulus polyphemus
ATATACCCTAATTCAAAAGCTACAATAATATGACAAATTGCATTCGCATGCAATCTCTTCAGATGTCACTGAAGGAACTTTGCTCTGGAAAAACAAGATTTTCATGTCTTGAGAAACAATTACAGTTGAGAAAGGGTAATGAACCCCTTTGATATTGCTGTCCTTGAAGTTAGGAGCAAGTTTCTTTCTAAGTAGACCCTGACCTTGAATGAGTGCTCATTTAACAAACAGGGACCATCCACTACATTTTCACTAAATTTATTTCAGAAAAATAACTGGTATTCACAGTCCCACCTAAATGACTTCTGAAGGTTAAAACAAATTGCACATAAAAGATGGATTTCAATATTTCTACAAAAACAAAACAAAAAACTTGTGGCTAATTATATCAAAACCAAATTATGAAAAACTTAAAAAGTTGAATCTTAATTATAACACTGTTCAGTCTTCACAAAGATCAATTAAAGATTTATTTTTTCAAATTAAATAATGCCATGATTATTTCTGTAAAATCCCTAGGAAAAGTAACACTTAAAAACTTTTTAAAACAAAGTGAATTTTTTTATGAATGTATGATAACAAGGGGCAAACTTTAGTAAAACCACCAAAACATATGTACAAGTATTCTTTGACTGATAAAAAATGTAAAGAACTTTAAAGTGGTTAACATGCACATAATTTAACCACC
The DNA here is from genome assembly GCF_000517525.1 of Limulus polyphemus. NCBI lineage: Eukaryota > Metazoa > Arthropoda > Merostomata > Xiphosura > Limulidae > Limulus > Limulus polyphemus. The sequence goes on from NW_013666975.1 coordinate 227,333, forward strand.
TAAAAAGATAAAATGATGGCTAAATATCACAATAATTACAATTGTTCAAATCAAGCATAATTTATCTTTCACTGGCTTTTTTTTTGTTGTTGTATAGGTTTTACATTACAAAGTAAAAGCAGACATTTTAAATTAAGTAAAAATAAGAAACTGTACTGCATGAAGATGATATTAGATAGACTTACTAAATGTTTTAACAGTTACATTTGTACACAAAAATAATTATTTAAGACAGTGTTTGTCACAAACTTTTTGAATAGAAAAAAAATCTGTTAGTTAATCATACAAAAAGATTTTGAAGATGAGTATATATGTACATTAAGCTCAATCTGATAATATCTTGTGTAGTAACTTAGCTTCCTCGTAGGTACATGTACATAACTAAACAAGGTTCTTACTTCAATAAAAGACCATATCTAATTTTGCAGTCTAAAAATGTTAAACATCCTTACATCATAAGATTTTATAAAATTATGCCAGTAAAAATAGAGATAACATTTTGAAAACAAACTAGTAACATATACTGTACACCTAGGAAATGTTCAGAAATTTCCAGATATTTGACCAAAAATGACCTAGCTAATACATGTAGGTGATATTTATTTTAAAATGATTAGAAAACAATGCTCATTAGAACCTACAATATACAACAAATCTAAAGTACTAATTAAATTAAGAAAAACAAACTTCCAAGAACATTTAATCCTGTGTTTATATTTTTATCATTTCTTCCAAGTATTCAAATCTGTTATACACATTCTTCATAAGATTGTTTACTACAAAATTATGAACCTTACTAAAAAAAATCATGGGCAATCAACTAAACAAATTACATGAATTTAATCACTAGAAATTGTTACTAATGGATGATGATACTACCCTTCAAAGAGTACAAAAGGTTTCATGTAAAAGTCATAGTAGTGATACAAGCTATTACCACTATAGCAAAAAGAAATACAGGAGAAGAAAGGTTTTGTATTTTTAATTGCCTTTGTTTTAATTATTTTCTCTTTGCTTTTATGACTTATTTGTCAAACAAAAAATTTAACTTTTATTTGCATCATAGTTTGACCTGTCTTGGTGATTCAAAACATTGCCTTGTGTTGCAATATTAAGATTTTTTTGTAAGTGGTGAAACTTTTTCTCTCCCAGATATATGAACAGTTACACAAGATATTTATTTTAAAAATCATGTTTTAAGAACATGACATAGAATACACTCAACAAAAATAAGTACTAGATTTTTCATTTTTATCACAATTTGTCTTAAATGTTCAATAATCATTGATTTTGTATAAATATCTTCTTTAGTACACCTCCCATTCAACGACCAAAGTTCATGTTCTACTCTTTTCTTTTTCACAATTGAAGATGTAACTGATAATAAACTCATTTTGCCATTGAGAGTTTTTTTTTTTTAACTTAATGAAAAAAATTCTAGCATTCTAAGGTGGAATCCTGGGAATGGAGAATGAACATTTTAAACTTGTAAATTATAGGATGTATGTTGACACTTTTGTGGTATTTAACCATGTTTCATCAGGTTAAAAAATTTCTCCAGTCTTCAAATGGTTGACATCTCAACATAAAGTTTACTGTGGAAAATCAATAGAATGACAAACTCTCACTTTTAGGTGTTCATATCTTAAATAACCTGGGCATACTTGACATTAAAGTATGTCACAAACCTACTTTCAGTGGACTATATTCAAAATTTGAAAGTTTCAATCTTTCAATTTTTATTACATGGAACCTTTATGATATGAGACTGTTGATTGGATTGTTTTCACTGTTGTTGTCATTAATGCTACCATGACCAGATGTGGTATCTTATGGTAGCTATAATTAAACTACAATTTGTAATATAAAGTTCAATATTTTTACCTTTCACAATAGTTGTAAGGACATTAATGAAAATATTTTTTTAGAAACTATGATGCAACTCAACTGTATAGTTTTTCCTAGGTTAAAAAACATAATGTGTGAATATATTTATATATTTTTTTACAAAATAGCTTATGCCTAGCATACTAAAGCCCCTGGAGTTAAATCCATACATAATGCAAGGCATGAAAAATATAACATCAGTTTAGTATTCTTATGTTTTTTTTACATTAAAGCAATAATTTAGTATATATTAGTATTCTTACTCCAAACCATAAGGAATATAGTAATATCCATTTTATTAATTTTTACTACACCCTTTTTTTCCTGAATAAACAACTTGAATAATTTTTAGCAGGTGTTAATTTAAGTAAATTATCTTTAGCTGGTATCAGTGGTTATGAATTCAGTTACCTGAAAAAATGTTTCCTCAAGTACAGAACAGTATTTATTCACATTTTAAAATCCATCAGTTTAATTTTATATTGAATACCTGGCCATGGGCCATGTTTACAGTGACACTTTACAGTGATAAGTCTAGATATCCTACTCTGTCATAAGACTCTTAATACCATAGGAAAAACAAGCAAACAACGAACTACTTCATACCCATTATGTAAATGTGCTTGATGTGTTTTATAATTGGAATTATTTACAAACACACAAATATTTATGTAAATGTGAAGTGGAAATTATATTTATGCTATCAAAACCAAATCACAATTAACAAGTGTAGAATATAAGTACTGCAAAAAGTGTCAAGTCAGTGTGTATAAACATTACATAAACATGACTAAAAGGTTTAGTACACAAACCTTCTAATGAACATTAATTTGATATTCAAAATTTGTATTTAAAGAAAAATCTTTTTCTTAAGTTAGTGAACTCACATTTTAAGTTAGAAAGTACTTACTTGAGTATATTTTTAAAATTATAGAATTTAAAACCAGAAAAATATTTCTCTATCATTTTTCTAACAACTGCTTTATTTTTTTGGATACTCTACAAATATTAACAAATGCAATTTGGCACTTACTCTTGTCTTTCAATATTGATGGCAAAACGACCTAATCAACTACAGACCCAATCTCTATGTTTGTATCACAAAGTGTTCTGGAGAACTATCCTGCTATTGAGTGGAGTAACTTCTCCATTAGTCTACACTGACAAACTCAGACTTTTAAATTATCTTTAGCTTCTATACATTAACTATACATATTTTAATTACAACCATTAATAAATATTGCAAAAATAACTGGTTTTAATACTTCCACTTAAAGACTACAACAGCAACTGAAGGACCACTTGTGATTATTTACACACATTATAAACATTAAACAAGTGTAACTAAAACATTTAGTAACATAAAAAGAGTTAATTTGACATTCCTTGCTCATATATAAAAATAAACTTTTTTTTATATTATAGTTATTGAACCTGATAGCAACTGACACCAGGCTTTATTGCTGATGAGGAGAAATCAGTAAAGACTGTCAAAGTATTGGTAGGGATTTGTTTATAATGTGTTTTTGTGTGCAACAGTTTGAAAACAGGCAGACAAATGGATTATGTTTTATTAAATAAAAAAACTGCTTTGGTTAAATTAGCTTGTAAACTGAAAAGGGAAGCATAATATAAGTTAATCTTCTTCCAAAATTTTTTCTGTACTTTGTTAGAGTGCACTTTAAAGGCTTCTCACCTCTACAGTTGTAGATTTTGAGATTTCTTTGACAGTAAATAAACACTTTACATATTACTAACAAGAGTTTGGGAACATACCAGGTAAAGCTGAATGTAGTTGCTCTGTCTACTGTAACAATGAATAGTAGAAATATGTGTATTGTAAGTTATAATATAACAAGGGTTTCATTTTTTCCTCAGTGTTCAAATATCTCTATTAGTCTTTCATGGTAAAAATAAGTTTTTATTGCTAACTTATTTAGACCAAACATGTTTGAGGTTTCTCTGAACTAGTAAAATGTTTGCACAATCATCTTGAATGTAAAATAATGCAAATGTTTAACAATTTGTAAATACTGCATACTTTTATTTTAAAATTTAAGAATTACACATTTATTTTACCAAGACTTTGGCTTAGATTTATGTGAGATATACAACTGGCATTATGATTAAATAAGAAATTAGTGACTACATTTAGTGTCTAAATTACACAAGTCATATTTTTGCTTAAGTAGCATTTGTTACACACACACAGCTGTTATTAGGAGGATGTAAATGTAAACAATGTAGTAGGTTACTAATCTAACCTGTGAAAATTATAAATTATACAAAATTCAATAAATCAATAATAATAATAATTAATATACTTGTTTAACAATTCCTCGCTGAGCTGTTGGAGTCTGTGACTGTTGTGGTTGAGCCATATTTAACACATAAGAAATATCAACTGCGCACAAAGTGTCGATGAACGATGAGCTCGTGTGGTTAAGCAGTTCCCAATACTATTACTAACACTAAACAGATACACGTGAACCGGCTCAGTTTTCGACCTGAAATGAAAAATAAAACGAAAAACGGGTAAAACTCACTTGCTTATTAAAGGTTTAGAAAAAGTAATTGTTTTTGCAATTATAAATACTACAATTTCATCTAAAAAGAAATGCCAATATCCAAAGCACAATATTCCCATCCTTTACCTTCTTCTAAACTTCTTACAATGTTACACTCACAGTTATCTCGCTTAATCACAGCGGGCACTGAGGCTGATGTGGCCGATACTCTTGCACTCAGCATGCATAAGGATTATGAGGCTATAAAAAATATTAAACAAAAATTACTCGAAAAACTGTAAATGACAAGTTAGAAATTTTACTGTATTGTGTGAAATAATTTAAACTAATTGTCTTCATAAATGTTATTGAGCGCAATGAATAATTATTAGCTGTCATCCTGTCAATCTCATATGATAAAACAAATTAGTGACTTTTTGTGGACGTAATACAACTGAGTCGATTTGAACCTTCATGTATTAATTTAACCGGGTGATGAATCGAACATGGTAACCAAAGTGTTCCGCGTAAACAGTAGGAAATTAGGAATGTGACAATGTGGAACTTGTGGCTGTGTATACTATTTAATTCATCATAGCGTCATAATGAAATGATTTAAATATATAATCAATTTGACTCATGGCAGCTTCAGGTAAGTAAATTAAATCTCGATGAGTTTTAGGTATTTAGTCAGAGGCGTCGGCTCGGCTTAACATCTAAAGTTTAAGTTTTAATTTAATTCAGCTTATCGTAGTTGTGTGCACAAGTACTATTTATTGTTGTTAATTTTTACTCATCGGAGAACATAAAATGCGTAGTGGTTTACTTAATTGAAAGATAATAAAATGCCAAATTAGGATGCCAAAGTCAAACTGATGACTCGATTATCTTAGTTATTAATAATGGCTGGAGACGGCTTGAATGGGTAATGAAGAAAAACTTTAATATAAGTTTAACATAACAGCAAATGTACATTTGCCATTCTCAAAGTGGGTTCCTCGTCATCGAATTATCTTAGTTATTATTCATATTTATTAATTTACCCGTATCTACTGCTCGCTTGTTTGGTGGTTGGAAGTTGGATGCTCTTATATGTTATAACATAGTTTTATAAATACTACCATAATATATAGTATTAGTACTAACGTAATGGATTATCAGAAATTTACCGTAAACTACTTCGCCACTGTCGGGATAGTAAATATCATGCCCTCTATAGGCTCTAATAATTTAAGAAAAATACTACGTGTAAAGTATCAAATATTAGTGATTTATGACGAGCATGATATCTCAGTATAGACTACCACAATGGTAAGGAATGGTATATTAAGAATCGTTATTGATAATAAATTAATATTCTATATGTAGTTAGAGACTCTTATATTAAGTTATAACTTATAGTTATAGTGATAGTCATGTTACCATGACTTTCATATTTCTATACATTTAAATTTTAATGCTGAAGAGTCAGTCCTATTGTCAGATGATAAAAGTAAGTTTTAAGTGCTTTGTTAGAGCATGAGATAATTAGGTGATTGTACAAATGTTAAAGTAAGACCCTGTTGTTTAATTGTTAGACTGACTTACTCTTTACAAATAATCATACCCAGTGTCTTGGATACCTTCATGAACACCTAAGATTATTAAAAGCCACTGTAAATGTAAGAACATAAAAGTTAGGTGATAGATGACCATTCGGCCCATTGTTGTCACCTTTAATCTATAAAAACGACAAATCCAAACTGAACCCTTTCATATTCATATACCTATCTAATAAAATTATAAAAATAATCAAATCAGCAGTACACACCACATCATTATGCAAACTATTCCACAACTTTAAAACTCTTAATTGATAAAAAATTATTTTTCAAGGGAAAGTTTCATCTACTTATCCTAAACTTAAATAAACATGTATCACCAATAATTTTTAGTTTTGTATTTTTAATCTTGTCATTCAGCCACTCAGATAGATCAACCATAGGAAGTTTTGAAATGCCTAATAATCTGAGCACCTATATTAAGTCTTGTTTTTACTATTGCAAACTCTAAAGAAAACAGTTGAAAACTTGTAACATATCTTTTATTATACACTAAGAATGATCAAAATGTTAATACCAGCATTCTTAAAGAGAAAAAAAAAACATTTATTTAGAAATTTCAGAAGTTAAACAGAATATACACTTGATTTGATAATGCCAGGCCTAGACTTTTAGAAATGACACAGCTGTACTTGTATTCTAAACTCAACACTATTACCTCAGTACAAGAAGTTAGAAAACAGACAAACCCTAACTTTGTAGATATCCCAAGATATACTTATTAATGCAACACTGTCAAACTTTTGTTATAAGTCACAACAAATATAAGCTTTATCTGAATTTCAAGAAATATCCAATCTAAAATTCCATGTTTTCGAACATCTAACATTTTTATTTTATACTAGATATTGACATTACAATTTAATGCAGGACAATTATTGACTATTGATAAAACATCTGATCAACTTATGTACGTAGAATGATAAAATAGTTTACATATGAGCATAGTTTAGAGCTAAGTGTTTAACTTGATAAATCAGTATAGTTAATGAGTGTCACTTAAAATAATCAATTAACAAAAATTGTGCTTAATTTGACTAATTTCATGAAACTAAGCAACTAATCAAAATTAGTGTTTCCTGTTATTGCTAATTTTGATTATTCCAACTATCCAAGTAATCGAAATACTGACATTATTATTTTTAATTACATATTCTATTAATTCAGGGTTGTTCAGCTTAATCAAATAGTGTGTTACAACTCTCAAAAATATTCAGTAATTTAAATAAGTAGTACTGATTATTGCTGTTTTGGTTATTCCAATTATCAAAGTCTCGTATGAGAATAGTCGATTAGTTGAACGTGGTTTATTGTTAAAGTCTGACAGTTAATCGACTATTAAATTTTACTTCAATAAATAGTTTATTTACTAATGAATCAATTAACTTCCAGACCACAAATAAGTGTGCCTAATTTGTTCAATATCCTTAACATACTGCAGCTTTTCCTATTTACTTTACACTTACAATTAGATTAAAACATCCTTTCTGATTTGTTGTTCTGAAACACAGGGAAAATGTTCAACTCCAATTTTCTTTTGTTAAATTGCTTGGTGCTGTGATTCTAATTCTTTCAAGTAAATAAAAAGGTGAATAGCCTATTCTACATTTTGCCATGCATTTTTAACAAGGTTTCTAATATTGGGCTTTATATGCTTTCCTTGTTATTCTCTTTTGTCATTTTTTACTCTTTGTTTTTTCTCTGATGCAGAACTTAAAATTAATTTACAGATGTAGTTCAGTTACAGGAAGAATGTTAATGGTCTAATATAGGAAAGTTATATTTTGAGTCGGTTGTGTGGTTATAGTACGAGACTTACAGTTTTACACTAAAAAACAAAGGGTTTATTATTAAACTTTTATTATATAATATATATTAAAGTTAAACTTCAATATATGCAATTATTAAAATAGTAGACTAAATAACTGCAATTAGCTATATTAACATAAGTCTTATATACTGTAGAACACTGGTCACCAGATACAAATTTTATAAGCATATTATGTTTCCTTTTCCTTTTAATTATTCTCTACATTGTAACTGAATACTGCTGGAGATACGTAGCATTTTGTTAAAGTTTTAGAACTCTACTACTACAGTATTACTTGCTTGGTGTTTAAATGTTACAGCAAATCACACGTAGTAAGGTGTGACAAATGAGTATATTCAAGACTCGTCAATAGTATATTTTAGGAACAGAATTTTAAGCTGTATCAATTAGAATTTTAATGTAATGTATTTTTTGCATCTTTTTTTTTTATTTATGTGTGTGTGTGTGTGTGACAGACAGTCAACCCTCTGTATATTGCACAAATTATAGCATACTGTAACTGTACCACCTGTAATAGGCAACTGCTGGAAGGTCTAAAATGTAGTCCTTGCATTGTCTTTTTATTGAATTGACTTTACAGTTCATATTAGTGACTTCAAACAATTCATTATTGTACGGTAGATGTGAATTTTATAAGAATTATAGTAAATATGACTAATAATCAAAAAGTATCATTTTTTTAAATAATTTTTCTGTATAGTGTCTTATTTTCTCTAGTTTGCTTTACAACCATTGAAAAATAACAATTGTAATTGAATTTCATTTTATTATCAGTGTAAAATTCAAGGTAAATGTCAAGAGCAGCATAAAAGTTGCATCATAATTACATCCCTCCATTCATTGACCCTTATAATATACTCTTTGATTACTCGTAAGTTTTAGTTGCAGCAAAAGTTTCTCTTTTTTTTCACACTAGAACCACAGTATAGTCTTTTAGAATATTTTAAGTAATGTAAAAACAATTTTCCTTACATCATTTACAGTATTAATTTCTGTTTTTTATATTTAAATAGGTAACAACAGGATTGTATCCTTTATTAGTTTTGAGTAAGCCATTACAGAAGTCTGTGAAACCATTTACATCTTTGTAATTTCAAATTGTAAGTTAAAGGTATGTTTCATAATACAGGTTAAGTAAGGTTTTGCAGGTCTCAATAACGTACTGTGCATAGGTGGAAGTAAAATTATATGAAGACTTATTCAAATTATTCTTTCTTAAATGATACATCTAAAAACACAAAATAATAACACACACAAAGCAAACTATTATAATTTTTCTGGCTTTTTAACTATGTGACAAGAGCCTTTAAAAATTCTGCTAAACTTGTCGATGTGATTCCCATGAGAAAGTTTTAAACTGAAGGCAAACTAAACAATTCTCTGCAAAGAAAACAACATAATACATCATTTGAAAGATTAAACATTGGATTTCTTTTGTTTGTGCAAGTTATGAACTGAAAAGTTGGTTTCTTCCTACTCAGATCTTTCTTGGCTAACATGATATTCTGTTGTTTTACATGTATGTATAATTTTGTATGGAAGGAACATGACTTTAAGGAAATAATATGTCAAATATACATAATTTTGTTAATAGTTGTTTGCATTTGTGTTGTGTGCAATAGTCATGCATGTTTCTAGTCACAGATTAATGGAATATATTATTTTGGCAGTGATATCATCTCATGTAATATTTAACAGAGATGAATACTGCTGTTTTTAATTTAAGTATTGCACATATGGCAGTTTTTTCCCCTAGAGAGACTTCATTCATTATGATGTAGTTTTGTTAGCATTATAATTACGATAACTGTACATGTAATGAATCTGGCTAAGAAGTAAGTAATGTATGCATATAGCCTTCCTTGACTATTTAATTAGCTCTCTTCCCTTCCATATCAGATTCTGTTGGTTTTCGGAGGTTGGTACTACATTTTATATTCTGTTGTCACCCTCCTCCTTTTTATTTATAAAGGTAAGTGTTTCATATTTTGATATATTTCAATGCTAGAATCAAATTAATATTTCAGTTATTTTCAAGTCTATGGAAGGTTCGTATATGGATAATAATTTATTTGGTATGCTGTTATCATGGGAAAAGGGATTCATTACTATAGATACATGTATAAACTAGGCAGTAAGTCAATAAGTGTTTTATATATTCCAATGCTAGAATGAAACTAGAATATTTCAGTCATTGTCAAGTTTATGGAAGGTACATATGTGGATAATAACTTATTTGGTGTGCTGTTATCATGGGGGGGGGGGGGGTGGATTCGTTATTCTCTGTATACATTAAGTTCATACATGTTTTGGCTATAGATACACGTATAAACTAGGAAGTAAGTCAATTAATATTTAAATGTTGGTTATGTAATGTATTTGTACTCGTTTAATTTCAGATGCTTCACATTTTTTAGGTGACATGTGTAATTTGTATATGCAAATTTCATTTGTTTGAATGTTTTAAATGTACAATGTAAAACTAACTTCAAAATTTCCTGCATGTTTGAGGAATATTGGAATGTATATTGCTGCTCACAAGAAATTTGAACTTACCTACAGCTGAAATCGGGTATACATTTTGGCTCTGTCTAATTGTGTAATTATATAGAAGTTTTTACACATTAGAAAGTAAACAAATCTGTGTACTTATCAAACAGTATCACACAGTTATGTTGAAGTAGATTTAAATAGGAAAAGTAAAAGATGTATCATTTATTCTACCTTCCGATAGTTATTTTTCATATGTTTTACTCTTGTAATATCAAAACCTAATCAATAGATAAGACAAGTGTGTAGTGAATACAGAGTTGAGTACATTATATTGAAATGATTTTGTTGTTAAAATCCATGTCACCATATCTGGTCATGTTCTTTCTAAAAACAATTTATTTTCCATTGCAAAAATCTCTGTTGTAAGGCTATTGTATCCAAAGCACACCAGTGTTCTCTGAATGCTTTTCATAATACATCTGGCAACTTGACCAGTGTGTCATGCTATGGAATAGTATGTATATCCATTTCATTCTCCAGTTGCTTGAGATATGCGATGATTGAACAGATATGTCATGGAAGTAACATGTGTACACATGATTTGTGTCACTTTTCCAAACAGAGATCTTCCGTGTTTATATTGCTTACTGTTGCTAGGGGTACATGGATGGCTTTTGCCACTGACTTTTGTATTAATGAATTCTCACAAGATGCCACATTTTGCTTACCACCCTTGGAGTACAACTTGTTTCAGGTCTGTTTCTGGATAGCTCTGGTATCTCATGTAGATCCATATTCCTTTGTTTTCCAATGCTATTAAGTATAAGAGATATTTCCAGCTTGGAAATTCAAAATTCCTGATCTGAACACGTCTCTATGATCTCAGTGTATGATTAATTTGCATTATGATCACAGTTTGGTGATGTCACATCCCCTTACAAAATGACAAACAATGTTAAAATGTAGATGTGAATACAAGGAGTTCCACCACAACTTTGTTTGCTGCAGTTGTCATGCAACATGCTGATTTGCATATTCAAAATCATATTAACAAACTCAACCGTGTGTACTTGTTTATAATATACTAATATATTTTTATTTCCATTATCATAGGGATAATTCTTCCATATCCAGTTAAAAATGTAGTCTGTGAAGTTGTACTGTTAATCTTTCTCTGTGGAGTGGAGGGAACAAGGGTGTTTCTTGGTAAGAGGGTTTTTTTCTTCTGTTATTTATATTTGTCAACAAAAAAATACATTATAATGAAAATAACATTTTTCAACAATGTTTACAGTATCTTGAGTTAGTAGTGCTTTTTACAGAATTAAATTGTGACACAAGGTATTCTTCCTCAGTTGCTGGTTCTTTAAATCATAGTTTGTTTGTTTTTTCAAAACTTAATTCTTTATTGGAAATCATCTGCAAGTCAAGTGATCAAAAGTCTGATTTATTTAAGCAAGTTAATATTCTATATACATCTGGTTAAAATATAATGATATAATAAAGAAGTATATGTTACGATTAGATGCTAAATAGAATGTAGGTTGGTAGTCTGTAAGATATATTAATAGTAGTATACATATAGAGACTCCTGGATAAAGAAAGCACATAATGAAGTCCAGGCTTCAGCATTAATTTTGCCTATTAATGTGTATTTTATTCACTTTTTCTATTTTTAAATTAATAGTAGTGCTTTATGTCATTTTGAATTAAATTAGGCTTGTATTTCTCAACATATATTTGAACTGAGAAAAGCCTGGTATTTAGTTTGCTCAGATTGTGAGTCTGAGTATTCAAGATTTTTAGCCTGTTTCTACAAAAGTATGCTCCAGCTATGGGTGGTGGTGAAAGAGCAATAATCAAATCTCACTCTTTGATCAGACAAGATTAGTCCAAGAGTTGACAGTATGAGTGCTGTTGACTTACTGACTTCCCTCTAGTCTGTTAGCTCAAAATTAGATATGGCTCTTCCAAGAGAAAATTATGGAGAAGAGAAAGGAGTGAAAACAAAATTTGCATTACTGGCAAAATTCTGAACAAGATGGATGATAGAAGACAACTATCATGAGAGGGACAGAAATATAGGAAAACAGATAAAAATTACATACTTATGTAGGCAAGCAGAGTCTGTACAAGAAATGTGCAGAAGAATGCAAGGCAACATATAACATGCTTGAAATTCACAGAGATTTAACTAACCCTATATTCTAGTAAATCCATCAAAAGTAAGGACAACCAGATACTTTTAAAATTAAAGATACTAAAGAGAGTTGTGCAAAGTGTCTGAGAGAATTATATAAGAATGTCTAGGAAGAGAAATTTTTGTGTAATAAGTTTGTTTATTATATTCCTAAGCTGGCAGGCAAGACAGAAATTTTGATATAACAAGTGTCTCTTCTATTTTCAAGGTAACAAATACTGTAAGATTGAAATGTTTTTTTTTTATTCCCAAAATAGCAATAAAAGAGAGAAATTTTGGTGTAACAACGTATGTTTCTTCTATCCCCATACAAGCAAAATAAAATGAAATTTGGATGTAGGAAATTTGTTCTGTTATCTTTAAACCAGCAAACAAAAGAGAAATTTTGATTTAATGAATTTGTTTCTTTTATGCCCAAACTAGCAAAAAAAACTAAAATTTTGGTGTGAATACATTTGTTTCTTCTATCCTGAGACTGACAAACAAGAAAAAAAACTGAAGTAACAAGTTTCTTCAACCCCAAAACTAGGAAAAAAAAAAAAAGAGTGAAATTTTGATGTAACGAGTTTGTTTCTTATGGCCTCAAACTTAGTGTTAGAAGAAAAAAAAAAGTTGGACGAAACAAATGTGTTTCTTCTATCTTTAAACTAGCAAATAAAATGAAAGTTTCGAAGTAAGAAATTTTTTCTTCTGTCCCCCCAACTAGCAAACAATAGAAGAATTTTAAGAGCCATATTGGTTATATTTTGTCCACGTTTTAATGGTGATATGGATTTTTTTCAATATTTAATTTAAAAAGATATTTTATCACATATTCCATCATATAACACATTACTTATAACACACTTGTAACATTTTCAGTTATATTTGTATTTATGGTTACATACATAAAATGTAACACCAAATGATTTATTTATTCATTTTGAACTTAGTTCATATTCATTTACTTTACACCTGTATTGTATTTTACTTACCACAGTTAATTTCACATTTTATTTTTTGTTTTTTTAGTTGTAAATGTAATAGATAAGTGATGTGAATAATTAAAAG
>NW_013666975.1:241252-272980 GCF_000517525.1 Limulus polyphemus
TGAACAGTTAGTAGTTTATTCAAATTTTTTCCATACTTATGTATTGTGCTTTCTGCCTGATATTTATAGGTAAGAAAGGAAACTTGACAGAGCGCTCCATGTCTGTGATTTTATCACTGGTATTAACTGTACCAGCCATCATTGGTGTTGTATATTTCTTGAGATGGCAGACCTATGTTCTTCAGTTAGAGGTGATCCTGGGTGCTATATTGCTGGTGGTACAAGGTCTACAGTCAGTTTTTGGACTCTTTGGTGCTATTACTTTTGCAAGGTAGTATTGAATCTAGATTATAATTTATATAAATTCTTTAGTGATCTGTACTTCTGCCATTCATATATCCAAATTTATGCTTAACACATAAACTAGCTTATGATGAAACATAAGCCTTTTTTTTTAGACCAAGCGAGTGCTCTAACAATTGAACTGTAAGATTAACCCCTCATTGCATGCTTGTAAGGTACCTTTTAATTGAACTGTAAGATTAACCCCTTATTGCATGCTTGTAAGGTACCTTTAAACAACTCCTTGAACTGTAAGATTAACCAGTTATTGCATGCTTGTAAGGTACATTTTAATTGAACTGTAAGATTAACCCCTTATTGCATGCTTTTAAGGTACCTTTAAACAACTCCTTGAACTGTAAGATTAACCCCTTATTGCATGCTTGTAAGGTACCTTTTAACAACTCAAACAATAACATTCTTCCCCTTTTACAAAAAAAGCCCCTTCTTCAGGTCTTATCTCAGGGTCTTGAGATGACCACTAATTGTATGACTTTTTTTTATATAGTTTTAATTTTTTTATTTCCTTGGTTTTTAAATAACGTAACAACTACGTACATTATTCCACTACCATAAGGAAGGCTTCACATTGAGCACCAGTTTATTGTGGTAATTTAATTCTCCTCCCATTTGAGTCAAAGTCAAACCCAAAAATTCTCAGATGCAAGCGAAGTGTTCTTCTGATTAAGCTAAAAAGCTAACACCTTAGTGCTTGCTTATAAGACATTGAAAAATTCAAACCATCACAGTGGTATTGTTTCATGCCTTCTACCATTTTGTAGCTGAGCCACAGAAACCTAGAAATGTCACCTTGAACATGTTTAATTAACATGTCAGTCTTGAATATTATCCTTACCTTGAACTGTTCATGACAAATGCTTTTTTGTTTTTGGTATTCTGTGTTTTGTTTTTTCAGTTTAGATACTTTTCTTTTTCATTTGTTCTTTGTAATCACGTTTGTTTTGTACTCCTGTTGAGGTTTTATTTTTCATTGTTTAAACACATCAAACTTCTGTTGTATCTTAAGCTTGAGATAACACTTGGTTTCTGTGCTGGAATAGTTACAGATCAAGTAAGATACAATGGTTGTTACTGATTGTGTCTCAGATACATCAGACTTCTGGTTTGTGTGAATGAACATCCTTGGTTTCATGATTGAATAGTTCCAGATCAAGTAAGACATGATGGTTGTTACTTATTGTGTCTCAGGTACATCAGACTTCTGGTTTGTTTGAATGAAAATTTTTATCTTATGATTAAATAGTTCCAGATCAAGTAAGATATGATGGTTGTTACTGATTGTATCTCAGATACATCAAACTTCTGGTTTGTTTGAATGAACATCCTTGGTTTCATGATTGAATAGTTCCAGATCAAGTAAGACACGGTGGTTGTTACTTATTGTGTCTCTGGTACATCAGACTTCTGGTTTGTTTGAATGAACATTTTTATCTTATGATTAAATAGTAACAGATCAAGTAAGAAATGGTGGTTGTTACTGATTGTATCTCATATACATTAAGCTTCTGGTTTGTTTGAATGAACATTTTTCATTGTATGACTGAATAGTTCCAGATCAAGTAAGAAATGATGGTTGTTACTGATTTTGTCTCAGATACATTAGACTTCTGGTTTGTTTGAATGAACATACCTAGTTTTATGATTGAATAGTTTCATTCTCTCAATAAAGTTTCCAGTCTTCTTTTTCATAGATATAATGTTTAGTTTCAGTTAAACAACTTTTTAAGTAAAAGAAAGTGAAAGACATTTAAATAAATTTTGGGTGACATTACAACACTTTGGCACACATGAAGCTATTATAATCCATATTAAGTACACTACTGCTTGATAAGTATATAGCTATTGCAATCTTACTTACTAAAAGTCACTTGTTCTTATTCACTCCTCAAGTACACCATCTTTAATGTCTATTGATATCCATGGTCCCTGCAACTGTTGCTCTCCACCTTATTCTGTCCTCTGCTATCTCCTCCTTCTGATTAGTATTTCACCACAATAGAGATAGGACACTGTCCAACACGTCTCTCTCTGACTCGTCTAAAGCCTTCCTCTTGGTCTTCTACATTGTATAACTGCTATATATGTTACTGTTATTGCTCTTTCTTCTCCTGCATGCAATATATATGACCAACTGAGTGCATTTATGCTGCTCTGATGATAATTATAAGCAGTGGCAGCTTTGTTAGTGGCATATCTTTCAATTATATGTTCTTCACTGTTGAATTTCATTACATAGACTAGGCTGCAAATTTGTTTCAAATGCTACAAGTTTTATCTATAAGGTCCCTGTCATATTCCACATTTCTGTTGTATATTTTAATACAGGGAATACATTATTTTCGAATACAGTGATCTATTGAAATGATCATAAAGTACAAAATAAATCCTGTTTGCTAATCATATTTTAATTTCCACTTCCTAATATCATCCCTTGCTGTAATTAATGATTCCAAATAAGTAAATCACTGTAGCATTTCTTTATCATGCTCGTCTGTTTCTTCCACTCCATGGTGAAATGCAGTTTTATCATTTCTAATGGTATACACATCTTTTGTTTTCTCACAGTTAATAACCAATCCAATTCCTTCTGCAGTTCTCTTGAACATTTCAAATTCTTCTTCCTTTTCTCCAATGTCTCCAAACAAGAAATCAACATCATCTGCATTAGCCAGAAGTTGTATTGGTTGGTTTCCCAGCACTATTCCTCCCTCTCTATTTGTCTTGTTACCCATTCCAATATAAAATTGAAAAGCATAGGAGACGAACAACCCTGTCTCACTCCCTTACTAAACTCTCTTCCATCCATTTTTACACCAGAGTTACTATTTTCATATAAACATTTAATGAACTTAATTCATTTTTCAGGTATTCCAAAATGCTTTAAACTATTTCATAGGCCATTTCTCTGCATACTATTATATACCTGTTTAAAGTCGGTAAGCAAATGGTGGTTGTTCCTTGCATATTCTTGCAATTTGACACATAATTGATACAGTATGAAATTATGGTCCATTGTTGATTGTCCTTGTCCCAAAC
The DNA here is from genome assembly GCF_000517525.1 of Limulus polyphemus. Lineage (NCBI taxonomy): Eukaryota > Metazoa > Arthropoda > Merostomata > Xiphosura > Limulidae > Limulus > Limulus polyphemus. The sequence goes on from NW_013666975.1 coordinate 244,592, forward strand.
CATGTTGGTATACTCCATTTATATTATTTGCAAAAGACTTGTTAACCCAAAGTATAAAGTTAGTCTATGTTCACTTAATTCTAGTTAAACTTGATAATGCTAAATGTAAAGTTCTGTTCTTTTTCCTGTGACTTAAACATTCAGAAAATTTGTTTCCCTAAAGCTTAGTGGTTTGATGCCATTAAAAAGCTAATTATTCTGCGTGTCAAAGATTCCATTGTATATATTGACTAATAATGGTACCCAAAAATGTCAAGCTTAAATAATAATGCTCTAAACAAACCATTCCCTTCCACTATTTTGAACCATAATATCTTTGATGGAGAGGTACCCCTACCACACCCAACATTGAACATCAGTTTCATTCAACTTCATATATTTTACTGCTGACCTCTTCGATTATTTGAGCCCTCATTCATAGCATTAAAACTGTAAAACTTAAACGAATCCCAAACTTGGACTGCTCATTCAATTGCCTGACTACTGAAACTATATCTTTGGGGTCCACTTGAACTCCTCTAACAAGTTTCATCAGTATTGGTTCATCAAGGTTCACACAACAACTTGTTACACCAGACAGGCAGGTGGACAACTCTTCTTTATTATATAGATGGATAGATATTAGAAAATATTAAAACAAACATTAAAAGGTTTAATCATGAGATCAAAATAGATCATGTCAGATTTATCTTCACTTCATTTCAATACATTTTAACCCTTCATTATCCATAGAAGGATCTTTTCCATTGCCATAATTGATGTAAATGTACAGGTGGAGATGTTTGGCATGCATAAATATACAGGTGGAGGTGATAAAGGGTTATTAGGGTAATTGTAGATCATTTTATTTTTTGTTAGATATGTCAAAATTAGCAATCTGAAAAAGATTTCATGACTTAAAGACTTGTGTTATTATTATTATTATTGAGTTTTGTAGGTGAGGCTTGAATTGGGCAGCTGGTAGCTACTGCAACCAAAAATGTTTGCCAATCAAGAAATACATGAGTATTTATACCATAAAACACGAGTTGTTTATTAATTATCAATCCAGAATACTGATATTCCGATAAGATACATGATCTCCTCTCACATCTAACTTTCCCAATTCAGTGCTGCCCTCTTTATGCAAATTTTTTTGCTTGCCCCAAGCCTTGAGGCTCCTACCTAATCTCATGTGTTACCATGTCATATTGGTGCATTGTTACATACAAATGAGTATGCAACAACCCCCCACCAATAGGAGTGTGAGTGTGACACTGCCTCCTAGCATAACTGTCTCCCTCTATACTGATTTTTCAATCATCACTTTGAGATTAGGGGAAAAGTAAGATGCACCAGAAGTGGGGAGGAAGGGTGAGAAATGTGAGAGGAGGTTAGTATCACTTAGAAATATATTTTCAGTGTTGGAAAATGTTAATTTCCAATAGGATAACCGTGGCAGGTAACACTTGCCACTGAGCAGGATCCTGCAAAGGACTAGAGGGCTCTGTATAAAAGAGGGTAAGAAATAAAAAAAAGACTTACCCAGTCAGAGATGGTATGAGGTGTGAAGAATAGTGAACGAAGGCAGTCCGTAGCCTGATGAGGAAGAAACGGCCAGATGACAAAGAGAGATAGTGTGCAACAAAGGTGTGAGGGGTTGTCCATATGCCAGCTCAAACAATTTTCTCCAACAGATGATGGAAGTGAGCAGCCAATGAATAAGTGAGATGACAAATGTGATGGGAGGACACTTGGAAACTCCAACATGCTTCTCCATTCTATTAAGAATATGCTAAACAAATAAGCTGTTGGACTGATTTAGTGACAGTAACAGAAGAAAGATTGCAAGTGGATGAAGGAAGAGACAGGATTGGGAACCATGAAAGGAAGAAATGCAAACCAAATAACAAAGTATTGTACAAACAGGACAGAGGAGGAAATCAGGATTTGAACAGGAATAAATATAAGAATAGAAGGAAGAGATATAAGGGTAAAAGCACTATCACCCTATGTGCCACTGATGTTTTAGGGAGAAAAGCATCATTCAGAATGCTGACTATCACAGGTGAGAAGGAGGAGAAAATAAGTTTCAAGTGACAGATGTAATAAGGAACAGGAAGCCAAGAATTCAAAAGGAGTTAGTGTAAGGGCATGGAGAACAAAATTAAAGACCCAGTCAGGTAGGCTAGAAGAACAGGGAGGGCTGTTGCCTACCATACTCAGTAAACCTAAGTAAGCTTATCTTATGTCTTCTCAAAATAAATTTCTCTACCTTTCAAACAGATATAATTTAATGCACAAACACTTTCATAAATGAAAATAATGTCTAAAGAAACTATAAAAAACTCTCAGCTCTGTGGTTTTGATCCTATAAATATTCAAAACTTCTCTATGTAATTAGATGGTGGGATACTTACAGGTGAGGGGCATAAAACAAAAGCACCAGAAAGTGCAAGGCAGGTGCAATGGATGCTGCAATATTTAATAGTAATGAAAGTTAAAAGATGTTAATGAGAAAACTGAAACTTGTTTTATTAATATGCATGTTGATACAGTAAGTCAGTTGTAAAAAAAAAGTAATGTTGCGAACTTGAAGAGAATGATTAGATATGTGAGAGTAAATGTTTTGAAGAAAATGTTTTATTTTGATTGCTTTTTTACTTAAATATTTAATTTTGTTACATATTACTTCTAAAGAAGACATTGCTACTTAAGAAAACAGATACAAGATGAGGCATGAGTTTCAAGGTCATTTCTGTGGTCAAGTTTCTAAATTTCTAGTCAACACACAATGTGAAAGGCAACTGTTGCTGGTGAGACTCAAAAGTTAAATTTGAGTGTTGTTTATAGGTTGCAAGATAATTATATTTGAGAACATTTCTAGTATAATTTTGATTTGCATCTCTGAATATCTCATATACACCAAAAATAAAATGATATGCATTATAAATGTTATAGTAATAATAGCTCCAGCCATTATTAGTCTCAAAGTGGGTTCCTCTTCATCGAAAATATTATAGTACTTGAAAATAGTAATTAGTCTTGCTGTGGTATGAAAAATATGTAACATATTTCTTCATTTATTCTAAAAAAATATTTTTTCCTGTAATATAATTATCATCATCAGGCTACAAAGACATTTACAGTAACATTATTTTCAAATCCTTAGAGTTTTTTGATTCAGTTGAATCACAGGTATTGTAGAATGCAGAAACTGAAATTTTATTTCATTTTTATTCAATATAAGAAATTGGTTTCTGCTTGTAATCTCATGATATCTCTTCAAAAATCAAAGTGATGACACCACTGTTTACCTTTCATGGTTTTCAAACAGAATATGCATTATTTAAACTTACATGTTTTAGCATAATCTTCATACCATTTATCTAAAACAAAACTAACAAGTTTGAAATCTTGTCAAGTCAACATAAAATTAGATTATTAGAACACACACTTAAAAGTTGGTGCAAAATCAAGTTTTTTTATTTTTAAGAAAATCGACATCTTTTCATGTATGTTTTATGAGTAAATTTGTAAAGTTAGTATATAACTGAATACTCCACTTAATATTTGGTAGATATCTTTTAAAGTGACAATCTAGCTGTAGTAATTAAAGTTTTACATCTCAGGTTTGAATCTCTCTTACACCAGATGAGTGTCTACCAACTGTACTAAAAGGATAACCCATTAGCTGTCATTTTTTTTTTAAAAACTCAAACTACCACACTCTTCTTCTCTCACAAACAAAACCTGTTCCCAGGAGCACTTTTTCCAAGTCACGTGATTACTGCTAATTGGACAGCAGTTTTTCTATAGTAATTCAATTTTAGTGTCTCCCACAAGCATGATTGAACCTGGGACCTCTTTCACACAAGGGAAGGGCTCCACCAACTGAGCTATAGAGTGAACTCACAAGCAGTTGCTAGTTAAGCAGTTTTTTAGCACCTCAAGCTACCAACAACTAAAGAATCTAATTAATTTACAAAGGTGAAATAAATAGTTTTAAAACCAAATGTAATGTGTAATTATGCAGTTTAAGTTACTGTAAGACATGACAATAAGAACTGTAGGTTTCAAGGCACACACATTACTACTTTCGAATGATACAACATTTTGTCTGAAATAAGAATAGAGGATTGAGTGATACGTGAAAAGTTACATGTAAATTATAGCATTTTGAGGGAATTTAGACCCTTTCATAATCTATTATGGTCAAGAGTAAATAAAGAACATAAATGTAGCTTGCTTTGAGATACTCTTTTTTGAAGTATTCACAATAATAAGTCTAAGTGAAACTTAACCCTAATTTTGTAAAAGAGTAATGTACAACAGTTGGGTGAAAAATTTTATAAAATGGAGTAGGTTGGAGAAACAGACATACCACTGATTCAAAAAATGTGCAACCTAAAAACCTAATGTAATAGAAACCAGTTTATAGGTTAAACTTGTGCCATACTCGGCTGAATTTTTACAATAAAGAACTGATTTAAGTATCAGTAAAGCAATATAAAATGCATAGATAAAGAAACAATATGACAAAGTGAAGGTAATGTAGAAAACATAGTGATGGGTCTTGAGAACATAATATACTGGTGAATTTAAATGAAATTTGAGGTAAGCCTTCTTATCACTGACTAAAAAATTGTAATTCAATTTAAAGGACACCTGAGATACACCTACTTTTCACTGACTAAAAACATGTAACTCAATTTAAAGAACACTTGAGATACACCTACTTATCACTGACTAAAAACATGTAACTCATTTTTATGAGCCTCCCAATGGCTCAGCAGTAAGTCAGAAAGCTTATAATGGTAAAACTAGGTTTGATATCTGTGGTGGGCACAGCACAGATAGCCCATTTTGCATCTTCATGCTTAACAACAAACAAAAAAAAGCATTTTTATAAAATTATTTTCAGTAATTTGTAGGTGTCATTATACTAATGTGAACAATTAATTTAAACTTAGTTTTTTGTATTAAAACTCATTTCTCACTTTGTTTCTTTTTAAATATAGTTAAAGAATGAAGAAATACAAACTTCCTATACCACACAGCATTTTCCTATAAACAAAGTAGATAAAGAATCAAGTTAAATACGTACCTAATTACTTCAACCTTATACATTTTAAGTATTTGGTCTTGAAACAATTCTAAAGTAAACATTTTGTGAAATAATAAAAAAAACATTGTTATTCCTATAATTTACAACATGTCTATCACTGCAAGTATGACTGCCCCACTTATACAATGCAGGCACATGAAAGTAGCTTGCTTTTATTCCTTAGTTAGGGATTGTATAGTGTAAAAATCCCAGTTTTACATAGTTATATTTAAAATTGTATACTACATAATCTTTCTAAATAACTTTTTTTTTAATCAAACAAAACTATTTTATGTTTGTTTTAGGGCATCCCAGTTGACATGATTATTGTTTGGGTGTGGTCTGATAATCTTCAAGATTTCCAATTGAAGAAATGGATTATTGTGAAAGAGATGTGTACTGCTGAATCTTGGCAGAATTGCCATAACATCAAACTTGACCAATTGGACACTGTGTGACAAAATAGAAAAGCCATAAATAATAGCACCTGTTTGATATTGAAGAAGGTTATCAAGAATCTTATGTAAAATGTGTACTGAAGTTGCAGATGAGAAAGCAAGGTATCTTTTTGTAAACAATAATTATTCAGCTAAATATTTGTTTGCACATTTTGTTGATGAAGAAAGCAAGCTCTCTATTGAAAAGAATTAAAAAAAGTATTCAACATCTTTGGTCGGTACCAAAGATAGCAAGATATCTTTTGAAAATCTTTAATAAGACATTTTCTTGTAATAGGAGATTAATATAGTCTTTTCGATATGGTTGTCCATTGCAATGATAATAGTAACTTAAAATCATATATGAGAGCATTATTTGAACTTTTTTTTTAAAATCCTATTTGGAGAAAATAGTTAAGATTTAACTTGTACATTATCAGATCCAATATTTTAATCTACTGTAGATTAAAATTTATTGGAGGAAGATCACCGAGTATATAAAAAGACTGAAACATAGCATGATATCTCTGATTGCTGATTTTAATGAAATTTGTCAAAAAAAGCATTGTAGACAATGCATTATGATATAATTATTGAAGTATAGCACCAGAAAAGTTAGGGTATCACTTTTTTCCAGCAGTTGTTTATTATGGTTTCATTCTACAATTTTGTCTTTTCGCTGTAAATTTCCATTGATTTTAACAGTCATTACTCATTTTTATATAGAATCTTCATGATTTTAATTTTTATTGGTCCAGTTTTTCACTTGCTGTCAAATAAAAAAATATTTTCAAAAGACGTTTTGTAGCCAGTGGATTTTTTTAAATACATTTATATATTTCACAAAATAAAGCTTCTTTACTCATTAGTTGCTTATTTCTGACTGATAATCAAACATTATTTCATAACTATTTCTCACCACTACTATAAAAGTAAGGGGACATTTTTTTTACAGTTAAGAAACCAAGTGTAAACCAAAGCACAAACAGTGTGTAAACCTCATACTACAAGTTGATATAGCTTTTTTTATTACACATCTACTACAATACACAACACTTCTTTTGATTTATCAACAAAAGACTAATGTATTTGGTTTACCACAATGTACATTTTAGACTGGAAGCATTGTTAGAAATGTGGAAGTTACAGAAGGTGGTTTTGAAATATGTAACATTAAAATTCATAAAAGCTTCTAAATGTGTATTATAGTTAAATAGATATGCATGTGACAAACGAAAATCTCACTGAAGTATTTAGTTGTAAACAGAAAGGCGGATAATGTAAAGAAAATATTTATTTGGATCCAGGTTTTCTTTTTCTCTCATTACAAATTTTCACCTGACAAAACAAGATAAACATAATTCAGTCTGTAGAGAAACAAGGTAAATCAAAAGATTAGAAGTATGTATAAAGCATTCACTTATCCAAATAGCTTGGTTGAGGACAACACATATTTGATTATCATCTTAAACTAATTAAGCACTTTGGACATGTAGGAGGGAAGAGGTGTTTCTAGGATGACAATTTGACAAACTTTTTTTTTGGATAGGAGTGAAGAAATATTTTATAGCTCATTCGTGTTGGACTGGTTGCCACAGACTGCAGTGTATGTTGAATAATGATTTAAAGGATGATTAACACCTTCTCTTTCTGAGGTTTTATAAAGCTAAAAATGTGGTTTCAATACTCATGGAAGGCATAGCACAGATATTGTGTGCTTAACAACAAACAAAATTAATAGGGTATCAATAGCACACTAAGATAAATAGTGATCGTGATGAAATCAACACCAAGCACCAGATGGAAGAGTAATTCATCAAATATACATAAGAATAAACATTTAAAGTTGGAGTATTATCTGATTTTACATAGAAAAGTACTGTGAGCCGCTTGGAGGAAGTTCATTAGATGCATTGTCATACCCATGAGTGAGAGAGGAAACTAGTCTAGCCTGATAGAACTAAGACAATTATATGTCAATCAGAAGTAATTATAAAAACCATAATATTAAAGCTGTTGTTAGATCAAGCTGGTCAGTTATCAACCAAGACAACCTCAACTTACTTCCTCTTCCTGCTAGAGATTCTGCTTTAGCTCGTTTCAGGTCCTCCCAAACTCAAAGTTACCATAAGAGAAAAAAGTTCAATTCTTCTGTAACTAAACTACCTATAATTTAAACTTGTAGAATGTAATTAACAGTCTTATAAAGATCTGAAAGACTGAGTAAATGTAATAAAGCTGATTATCAGCAGAAGTAATAAAGCTAACTTAAAGAAGGGTCTTTAAGAATTAATGACCAATAATCATTTTAACTGCTATATTTACAAGTTTTAAATAAATGTTTGTTTCATTCCATGAATTTTGACTCGGTCTCTTATTCTCATGTAAATTTTCTGGAATTGGTGTCCTGGAAATTGTCACCAACTCTGGTTTCCGGGTTTTTAAATAAATACTATTTATAATGGGTTTACTACACAATCCCCCCCCTCTCATTACATTACCACCAGATCCTATTAATATCCTGTACATCTATCAAGTATTAAAGGATGTACAACTAAAGTATGTCATGTATATTGAAAATGAATACTGAACACTACTTCTTCAGTGCTCTATTCTTCAAGCCAAAAGTCGTCAAGCTCATTGAACATAACAAACACAAGTATTGAGCACTCTTCCTTACACATCACATATTCTCCTTGTAAAGAAATACTAATTAGGTGGATGCTGTTTCTCCTCTACCAAAAATATATTCAACTCATAATGCACAGTTGTATCCATTTGTTTTTCTACCTCGGAGCTGAAGAATAAATAGTGGGGAAAAAGCTGAAAAAGATATTGCTTACATCAGGTTTTTTAACCATATGGCCAGGTGGTTAGGGTGCTCGACTCACAATCTTAAGGTTTGGGGTCGATTCTTCATTCCATCAAACATACTCACCCTTTCAGCCATTGGGGAATTATAATGTGACAGTCAATCCCACTATTCATTGGTAAAAGAGTAGCCCAATAGTTGGTAGTGATGACTGCCTGCCTTCCCACTAGTCTTTCACTGCTAAATTAGGGATAGCTAGCACAGATAGCCCTCATGTAGCTTTGCACGAAATTCAAAAAAATGTTTAACCATATGAATTGTGAAATGTAATGATGAGAAAAATCACCTCATTTTATCCATCCATAACTAGTAAAGAATTTGTCTTTATTTAGGTATTTTTGATAATTCTTCTAAATTTTCAGGCAGATGTTCAGCATTTTGTTACAACATTTTTGTAAGCCAGAGAAAGGAAGGTTGTAAAATTGCACTAAAGTCCTTGCTAGACAAATGCTTACACATGTACTTGCTTGGCACTGTTTCTGTGTCATGTCATCTTGTAATGAAGCCTTACTCATTTTAAGGGCTAGAGAACAGAGACTTGCAGATGTTCTTACAATACTTTTTAAAGCAAAATAAGGGAAGGTTGTAAACATGTGCTAATTCCATTGCTTAGAAAAAGTTTAGTACTACAGTGATTGTTCCATAAACCTTTACATGTGTTTGGCACTGTTTCTTTGTTATACTCTCACAGAGTGAGGCCAAACTCATTTCAAGGGGTGGATGGAACAGAGACTTGCAGGTGTTCTTACAACGATTTTGTAAACCAGATAAGAGAAGGTTGTGAACTTACACTAATTCTTTTGCTTAGACAAAGGTTACTGCAATAATTATTCCATGGACTTATACATGTACTTGCTTGGCACTGTTTTTTTTATACCCATACTCGTTTCAAAGAGTGGTGCAGAGATTTGTACAAGTTAGCATTAACTGAGATCTAGTGAAAGGCCCCAGTTCAACTGCATGAGAACAATAATTGTGTTTTTATTCAATTCCTAATGTCTGCTTGTATTTCCTTTGCTGTCTATGATAGAAATCATGTTCTGCATAATGTTTTCAGAACCTGCATTTTGTGGATACTTGTTCATGCCTGTCAGATATTAGTGTAGCTAAATACCATAGGAGTACAAGTATATTTAATAATAGTGATGAAGTATGTTATAGGATGACATGGCCTGGCGGTTAGGGTGCTTGACTCGCAATCTGCAAGTTTCAATTCCCCATCCCACCTAACACGCTTGCCCTTTCAGCCATGGGGGCATTATAATGTGATGGTCAATCCCACTATTTATTGGTAAAAGAGTAGCCCAAGAGTTGGCAGTGATAACTAGCTGCCTTCCCTCTAGTCTTTCGCTGCTCAGTTACGGGTGACTAGCGCAGATAGCCATCGTGTAGCTTTGCGCAAAATTCAAAACAAACCCAACCAAAGTATGTTGTGACATACTTATACCCTGATTACATCATAACCTGAGAGAAGAAAACATTTCCTGCAGACAGCAGAAAGTGTTTAGAGGAATAACGAAAGAAAATTTATACGGAATGTATTTTATTTGACAGTAGAGAATAAGATTCAACAAGTGTTGAAGTGGAAAGAAATTAAGTCAGAACATTTCTAAATTTATAATTAGATTAATGACAATTATAAAGTAATTTTCAAAGATTAAAGTCAGTTTCATTACTATTATTGGTTATTATGCTTAAAATGATTTTTAATATTCAGCCTTTAAAGGTGTTATGAGCAGCATATCGGCAAATGTAATGTATTCCATCTTTATGGCAAGCTATATAGTTTTATCAAAGCAGTTCTATTACTTTTGAGGATGAAGAACCCACTTAGAGAAAACAAAGCTTGAAGATGGATTGAACGGACAATAAAAAAACTTTATTTCAAGTTTAACATAGTATCAAATGTACAAGGTTCTCTCACCTTCAGGTGGGTACCATGTTAAACTTGTAATAAAGTTTTCTTTAATACCCATTCAAGCTTTATTTTATTTCTCTGTGATCTTCAGGGACATTAACATACTAACAATGTGTTATTGTTGTTTTGTGTGTGCGGACATAACTGATTAGGATATGTTGTTTGAATGTTTTTCACATCCACAGTAAGCTATATCAAGATTTATTTTTTCTTCTTTAAAATATGACAAATGGATTACTCACTCTTTATTATTCCCTCCATTTGTATAAGGAATAATCACAAAATAGCTCTGTTGTGCTTGCCTTTGTAATCAGTTGATTTTTTTCTATGGTTTGGGAAAGTGGAATTGATCCTAGATTCTATGACCCAGAGATGGTTGTAGTCATGTAGGGTATGTACATAAATGAGATATAATCAATTACATGAAGCAGTAGTCAATTGTTGATACTCTTGTGTATTGATAACATTTCAGGTGGTTTCCATGCTTGTTAGCCTTAATGTAAGTGGTTTCATACAAGTACCAGCTCTTCTTCTAGCTTTCTGAAATAGTACTGTTTTCTTGTTGCACATCCTTCTACTCTACATATCCCTCTGGACTTTCATGATGTTAGAAAAACATGAAGGTTCAAGAAGTCTTGACAGAAATGAATAAAAACTTTATAACCCAATCGCTTTCGAAAAGGTGGACCTTTCTTCTTCAGGGGCAAATTGGGAATCTCAGTTTGCCCTTGAAGAAGAAAGGTCCACCCTTAGAAAGAGCTCAGGTTATAGAGTTTTTATTCATTCCCTCTGGACTTTGGTAGTCATAATTTTAAAGTCTTTTATATAGCTTTAAGTCTGATATCAGTGGTTTTAAAAACACTTAATGTCACTAACCATGCTTCTTCTTTTCTTTCTTTGTCCATATAGCTAGCTTTGTAATTCACTTTTTCTAAATGTTCTTGCTTCCACTTTTCCAAGTTTTGGGTAATGTCCTCCGATGTGTAATTACATTTTCTCATTTGTCTTTTAGTTTTTTCTTAAATTTTTAGTATTTCCTTTACATTCTTCCAGCTTCTATTTTAAATTTCACATCATTGTGAAAATATCTGTAATGCACTTAATTTCTCTACAACTTCCCAGTTCTGTAACATTTACAGATTTCAGTCCCATTCCAACACAAAATCATGTAATGGAGTTTCAAATGTATTCTGTTGGGACTAAAACATGACTTACCCTCTTTGAATTCATGGATATATTAACTTGCAAATTAGGATTTATCATTATTTTCTCATTAGCTAAGGCTTCCTCCTCATTCATTCTTCTTATATTTCCACTAAGATTTTATCTGATTCACCAAGACTTTCCCTATTAACATACTGTTCTTTTTCACTGCGAGTTTATCTAATTGAACAACTGTCCCAGTGCAATAAAAACAAGGGCTCATGCACTTTTTTTTTCAAAGTATTTCTCTTCAAAATGTCTGTGACCAAATTTAATAAGATAGACAGAAAAATAATTGACCATTCTCCATGATAAAAAATAAATTTATACAAACTGTCAAAAATATTTTCAGTTTTACAATTTTCCATGTATTTAAATGATTTGATTTTAATTCAATTTCAATTAAATTTCTCATTTCTAAAGTTGGTCCCTCTGTGGCACAGTAATGTCTGTGGACTTGTAATGCTTAAAACTGGGTTTCAGTACCTATGGTGGGCACAACACAGACAGCCCTTTATGTAGCTTAGTGTTCTACTATAAATAAACAATCTAAATTTTGATTTTTCAATAGCCATATCAATTCTAAATATTTTTAACCACTATGACTGTAAATTTTTAATTATCAACACTGTCCTCTCTGTAGACTAATGCCATTATATAAACTAACTTTTTTTTTCTTTAAGACTATCTAATTTCAATAACACTATCAAAAAATATTCTTGGCATAGTGATTTAGTCAGTGTTTTTATTAATTGAAACATTGCAATAATGATATCCATATGTCAAACTTGTAACACAATTACACAACATAATATCATTTATAAAAATTGCAACAAAAAATATATGTAATATCATAATGAAATGATACTTTGCAAATATACTGAAAAGTATCCCATCCCTGATGTGTCAGCCATAAGTTTGTGAGCTTATAATGCTAACATTTGGAGTTTGATCTCTGTTGTAGGCAGATCACAGACAGCACATTTTACAGCCTTGTGCATAACAACAAACTGAAAAAACATTTCATCTTTTTCACAAATTATAGTTCTTATTTTTCCTTTCTTTGTTTAATTTTGAGTCAAAACATTAGTTGAAACAAGGTGCCACTTGGTTGGTCAGCATCAAGTCTCAAAGCTTATAATGCTAAAAATCAGGTTTTGTTGCCTACAAGGGTCACAGCACAGATAACCAGACCACTGCATAGTTCTGTGTTTAAAAAACAAAATTTAAAAGGTTAAAATTCAAGGTACTTCTGTAAATATAAATAATTAAAACTCTCAAACTATCAATGTTTTTATAGTACACAATTAAAAAAAACACCTTTATTCAGAGACATGATTGTATGTCGAAACATGTAGTGTCTGTTTTTAGACCGCTGATGGTCTCAGAATAAAGTTTTTAATTGTTTCCTTAAAAACATTGATCCTTTGAGTGCTTTAATTATTTAAAATTGAAACAATGTACACTACATGCACAACATCACAGTACTAGTGTGGGTTTGTTGTTAAGTACAAAAGTGCACAATGGGCTATCTATGCTCTACACACCACAGGTATCAAAACCCTATTTTTTAGCATTACAAGCCCCAGGACTTGCCACTGAGCCATTTCATAAGGACACAAAGTTTAGTGAATAACATCACAGTATGCACTATATAACCTAAAATATCTGAGAGTGTATGTTATTTAATTTAGTAGTTATGTGACGTGTAAGTAACCTCACAGTTCATACTATATCATCCAAGCCACCACACAGTGTAACTTTTAATTTACTAGTCAAACACAAAAATAGAGTATAACTACTTTTTCTCAATAATCCTTCAAAACATATAAGTTGAGATATTTTACATAATACTTTGACGCATATACAATTCCATTTCTTCTCTGAATTACTTATTTAAGAAAATCTGAACATATCAAGTATTCATGGTCATTTTCTCTACATAAAAATTTTTCTTACACTGATGTAAGTGTATTTGGAACATTTAATTTAGATGGTCTGTTAAATTTAAAAACAATTTAAATACAGTAGTGCTCTTATTGCCATTTTTCACAATTTGTTGCAAATTATCATGTCTATCACATGAGCGAGTTTACTCATGTTACAGAAGAATAAGTTCTTACGTGTGTGTGTGTGCGTGTGTATATAATTCAGAATATTTCTTTTTTCCAGTTGTGAGTATTATTATGTGAATAAAAACAAAACTAAATATTTCAATGCTCTTAGCTTTTATTGTTTTTAATAAAAATAAACTTTTTACAGATGTCCAAAAAACATGCACAGCACATTCACCAATCAGGTCTTAAGACTGTAAGCTACTGTAGCACTTTCAATGGTTTCCCTGCAAACCACCAAGTTAGACCTCATTTTAGTGAAAGATTTGGCACTGGTAAGGTACAAAGAAAGTAAAATGTCTTTAATGTGTGTCCACTCTGATAATCAGTTCAGTGCAGTGGACGCTTTGTTAAATCTTGGTAGAAATGGTAGCAATATACTCTCCAGCTATTCACAAAAAACATAAACTTGATTTAAATTTTGTAAACATAATTTTGAAAATTTAAATGTCTTTGTTAATAAATCCCACCAAAGCAGCTGATTTAAAGCATTTTTTTAAGGAATTACTATAGAACAATAACTTTAAGAGCTAACAATAAAACCAACCTTTATGTTCCATCATAAATTATTTAAGATAAGTACAGTCAAAATTAAGACAATACAAAAAAAAAAAGATAATCAAATTGCATTTTATATTTTGCTAATGGTTATCTATAAAGTATATGTATTATAAAAAAAACGAAAAAGACTCCTTTGAATGTAACTAGGAACTATGAATAACAGGGTCAGTACTGTCTCTTCTGGGCTACTTGGAATCAAAATCAAACCATTTTCTATCATAACAATACAGAAAAGTATAAATACATGTATGGTTAGTTTGCAAAATTCTAATGTAGTAAATTTAAACTTAAATGGACTGTATTAATTGGTTACATTTAATTTAATAATTAAAAAGACTGACATTTTTATAGTGGAAAATTTGATGATGACCTGGAATACATTTTAGGTCCAATATGTTCTAAGTCTGTCACTGTTTTTCAGATTGAAAATTAATTAATGGGAAAACAGTTTTATCAAATGATATTTGCAATTATATAACATTTCACAGAATTGGATAAAAAACATTTCCACCCATTAATATAATTTTTTTTCACACAAAATTTGGTATATTGTGTGTCTAACAGGCACTTGTTAGTCTTTAACTAAACTCTTCAGTATATGTTGCTTTACAATTTTAGCTCATTTATAAATGTCTTTTGTGACAAACTTTTTACAAGGTATTCCTTTGTCTTCAGGCATACTTTAATGAGTAACCTATTTTACTGCAGAGTTTGTATGTTTGATAAGGCTCTAGTGCTACTTGCTACATTTTAAGCTTTGCCATTCCATGAAGAAGAGCTGTATTTTCTTCCTGAAGCTTCCTGTTTTTGTTTTCAGATGTTGCCAAATCCTAAAATAAATTAGACAAAACAAAATAAAAAAGATGCTTCGTGACAGTATAAACATGCACACTGTATATCTTTGATGAAGAGGATCCCATTTTTCATAAAAGTTTGGAGATGGCTTGAATGGGTAATAAAGAAAACTTTAGTATAAATGTATAGCATTTTGATAAGATTATGTCTTCATCAGATTCAGATGACATAATCTTGTCAAAACATTGTACATTTATAACAAAGAGTTTTTCATTACCCATTCAAGCCATCTCCAAACATTTATACACAGTATATCTAATCAAGAACAATTTAGACTAGTGGTGGAAAAAGAATAAAAGTAAATCTATTTTATTTATAGCCTTGTTATCTGTAAGAAATCATGTGGTTAAGTTCACTAAAATCAATATTAAATTAAGGAATCTGAACTAAACAGAGCATAAGAATTAGATTAAAACAGTTAATTTACTGTGGATATAATGCAACATCAAGGGGTACACCAGCTCTGAGTAGAACACTTTTATAGTCAATATCAGTATGTGTAATCATTTTAATACAAAAACAGCAAATAAATATTTGAGCTCTTACTAAGTGAGATTTACTGAAAATAAATAAACATTTCTGTTGGTTTGTGGTTCTTGTTACAATGACTAATTCTATTTTTGGAGGATCAGTGTGTTTTCTTTGTTCAGATTTGTTACTTAACTGAGTAAACAAAACCGCTATATGTACCTTATAATTCAAAAAACCTTCCACATGAGTGAAAATGTTCTCATTTGTTTGTTTAGCTTGAAATTATTACAGTTCTTATCATATGTTCTTTTGTAAATTAAACCAGAAGTACCTGCTTTTCTTATATTTTTGGGTAAAACCTGATCGATTTTTCTCTCTCTCTCTCAGGAAAAACTAAATTGAACAGGAAAATTTGTTTTATATTTTTTATCAGTCTTAATTAAATGCCACTAAAAGAATGAAAGTAAAATACAATGATAATATGGTGTAAGAAATATCAAAATTATCACATTTAAAAATTGTTTTTAGTTTTTAATTCAGAAGATTTTTTTAAGGATCGAAGTTACACTAGTGAAAATATAATTAGGGAAATGATTTTATATAATTAACAGTAAATTCAAAGCTTCAAGGTCATAATTTAAAAGGTTAAATTTGTAACTTTGTGAAGATCATAATTTTAATAGAATGAAAAAACACTTATAAAGCATGATTTTTTTAAGATTATACAGAAGCTTTTAGTGTTTACATACAAGTAAACCAGTATGGATATCTTTATTATAAGTAGATTTGAAACCTTTCAACATAGTCATTCAGAAGTATTATTATTTGTATTTTTAACTATATTTTGGAGTTGATTGTACAGAAACTAGGGTCTGTTTTGGGCATCACAATATCTGGAAAACGATAAAAAAGTACTAAAATTGCCTTTCAATGATAATTTAGTAGTAGAGCTTTTAAACAAAACTTCCCTGCACATCAATTCACCTCTTGCAGAAAAAATGTTTCTTCATTTGAAATTGAAGAGAGTTCTTCCATGTTTATCAAGATTTTGGTGAAACTTCATTGCCTTTTGTAAAATAATTCATATTTACCCTAGTGCAAGGTTCGAAGGTGGGGTGTTGCATAAAATATAAACAGTGTGGATGCAGTCATGATGGTGTTCCTATTGAAGTTAAAGCAGCTTAAACAGCAGTTAAAGGAGCTTATTAGCCCATCAAGGATGTCCCTACCAGCTCCCAACTATAACCACCCCTTACTACTCATGTATTCATCCAATCTTTTCTTGAACTTAGTTAAATTTTCTGCCTCCACCACCCTTGAAGGCAACTCATTCCAAAAGCCAACCAGCCTGTTTGAAAAGTAATACTGTCTAAACTGCAGACGACTCCTACGCTGCCAAAATTTGAATTTATGACCCCTAATTCTGTTGTATTCACAGCTAAATACAAAAAAGTTTGATGGATCTATATTATCAGTACCTTTAATAATCTTAAACACCTCAATCAAATCCCCCCTGACCCTTCTCCTCTCCATATAAAACAAGTTTAGAGATTTTAGTCTCTCCTCATAGGACAATCCCACCATCCCAAGTATCATACTTGTGGCTCTTCTCTGAACCTTCTCCAACAATTCAATGTCCTTCTTGAAGAAGGTAGCCCAAAACTGTACATAGTATGAGGCCTTATAAGTGATCTATACAGTGAAACAATAATATTCCTTCTCTTGTATTCAGTATTTCTATAGATGCTACCCAAAATCCTATTAGCCCTATTGCTAGTTACAGTACAGTGTTTAGATGACTTAAGTGATTTTTCGATCACAACACCAAAATCTTTTTCTTCAATTGTAACAATAATTTGATCCAGTCAGATCTAACACCATTTTTTAAAACTCTATGCTTTCTACTCTCCAGCCAATTTTCTATCCAATATAATAAAATTTTTTCCCATACCCATAGATTTAATTTTTGTAACAAGTCTTTTGTGAGGCACCTTATCAAATGCTTTCTGAAAATCAAGGTAAACCATAAAGATTAACTTTTGCATTAACATTATCCCACAAATCCAACCAGCCTACTTGCTCATCCCTACACATTGATCTAATCCTGGCATTCAATCCTAGTGACTAATTAGAGAGTCACCAACAACTATAACTTCCTTATCTCTCCCCCTCATCATTAGCAAGTGCTTGAAACTGATTGCTTAACCTAAACCCAAGCCCATCCTTGCCCCTAAATGTATTATTTTCCAATCTTTTAGCCCTATTTCCTTTCTTAGCTCCCTTGAAATTCTGTTTGCCAACTGTACCATTTGTGTGTAGAAGTTTAAGTTCTTTACTAAGGCCCACCACCACTTAAACCAATTTACATTTATCCCTTTCCACCTCTGCAACTCTACCCAAAAAACCCTCCAACTTTTCTAACCTGCACACTGCAAATAAATTGTACATACTGGCTATTAGCTTCCATAAAAGTACACTTTGACTTAGAGTTTATAAATAAAACACTCTCCTGGCATCTATCACACTTTATCAACTGAGAACCCTTAGTGGCTAGACTATTCTTAACCATAGCTGATAATTATATTGACTATAAAGTGTAATTAAGTTATGATTATATTTAATGCACTATTAGTATTACTGTTAGTACTAATGTAAGAATTGTAATAAGGAAACCAATACATAGATCTCTACTTGTCTGAAAAAAACCCTTGAAATCCCATCACACATTTAATTAACAAAAACATTTCCATTAGAGTAAAAAAGTCAGTACTGCTGATTGGACGACTGATAAGTAATGAAAATCAAAAGCTAATAAATATGCCGAAGTTTATCAAAGTTTTAAACATTTTCTGCACTTAAAGGGTCTTATAAAAACTATTGTTAACTGTGAAAGTTGTACTAATCAAAAGTGGTTTACCTGATGATGTCCAATGAAATGGTAAAACACTGCATGTTTTTAAAAATGAGGCTTTAAATGTTTACATCAAACAAATAATGTCTCACAAGTAAAGGGAGTATGGTGTATATTTACATAGCAAGTAATATTAATGCACATTCAAGAGATTAAATTCTTGGTGGATTAATATGTAAGTAATAGTAAGTTTGTTTTTTATATATTCTGTACTTTAAGAAAAAAAATACCTCATAATTTCTTTAACTTTTTTATTTTTTACTTTTGCCAAAACCATGATTTTCACATTAATTAAGGTGAATATTTTCTGTTTATTGTTTAGAGAGGATCTTTAAAATCTCCTCAAGACATATCACCTGCAAGTATTTTCACTTCAAAATAACACATAATAGTGATATCAAAGATAAAACGTCCAGAATATTGATGCAAATATCAAACAGTTACTTACAGCTAAAAGTTTAAAAACAATATACTGAAAATAGCTTACTTGACTTAGAGTTATGACTTCCTGTTCTAGTTCAAAAATCTTGTCCTCTTTTATCTTAACAAGATCTTGCAGTTTTTTGTTTTCTACTTGATAGTGTTGAAGCAACTGAGGATAGAAGACACAATCAGTATTGAATGTTTACAATGATACATTGGTAAATTGAGTAATATATATGGTGTTAGGATCTGTAAATAATGTCTACAAGGATACACTGGTGTATTGAGTAATACATGGTGTTAGGATCTGTAAATAATGTTTACAAGGATACACTGGTGTATTGAGTAATACATGGTGTTTAGATCTGTAAATAATGTTTACAAGGATACACTGGTGTATTGAGTAATACATGGTGTTAGGATCTGTAAATAATGTTTACAAGGATACACTGGTGTCTTGAGTAATACATGGTGTTAGGATCTGTAAATAATGTTTACAAGGATACACTGGTGTATTGAGTAATACATGGTGTTGAGATCTGTAAATAATGTTTACAAGGATACACTGGTGTATTGAGTAATACATGGTGTTAGGATCTGTAAATAATGTTTACAAGGATACACTGGTGTATTGAGTAATACATGATGTTAGGATCTGTAAATAATGTTTACAAGGATACACTGGTGTATTGAGTAATATATGGTGTTAGGATCTGTAGTTAACGGGTTAATACAGAAATAGGGGGTACCTGATCTTCAACAGTTAAATAGATATATTTTATTATAATGAAATGTTTCTACATAAGTTGACCTGTAATATTCCAGTTTCCTTCTTCATTTGAATAAATGAAATCTAAATATTTAGTCCATACACTAGTCATTTTATATCTAATCTATGATTGAAACATTAATGTGTATTGAAAACTGATATCAAGTTACGTGCGTTACAGGGGCAGAACCAACATCTATGAAAGAAAGGAATCTACAGAGATTGCTGCCCCTGAGAAAGTTTGTCATAAGATGGTGATTCATGGTGAACAACAGCCCATTGTGGCAAAACAGAATCCTGACAGAGAATTTGGCATGATTAATTGTTGTTTCCTGTATTTTTGAGCTGCTTTAAAATTTGAGGCAACTAGAGGAGAGGATCATGACCTCATAGGATCTGCCTCTGACAACACACACTTAAACATATATATATATATATATAGTTTGTATACATATTCATGAATTTGGAAAATTTTAAAAGGAAAAAATCCGCAAAACAGTGACATCTACCATTTCTAATTGTTCTATCAAAAATATAAACTAATGTAGTGATAAGTTTTATAATAAAACAACAATACATAAAATGAAAAATAACATGCAAAAACTAATTTTATGTTTTGTTAAAAAGTTTTTAAGCAAACATCATATTTCATATGTAACCCATTCATTACTAATTATTGAAAATTATCATGATTCAAAACTAACACCTGACAATAATTGTCAAATAAATAGGTACATAATCATCAAGTGCTGGGAAATAAATTGGAAATATGTGGTCCAAAAAAGCATCAAAAATGGGTGAAACTAGAGTACAACAATGATCTCAAAATGGCAGTGATGCAACTAAACAAATAAAGAAGAAACTATAAGAAAAATAGCAGAAAGACTATCATTTTTACCAAAAACAATCAGTGTGTGGACTATTGCTGACTAACACAGGAGAATTGTAACTACTACAACTAGCTCCAAGTGAGAGAGACCAAGCAAGATTAAGAAGAGTTGTTTAAGTAGCTCAGAAAAATCCTCAGATTACTACAAAAGATATCACAAAAAAAATTGACAGAATATAGTCAACAAATTCATGAGTGAACAATTCAACAACACCCTAATAAGATGAATGTCCATGTGCGAAAACCAAGATGCAAACCTTTGTTAAAAACAATGCACAAAATAAAACAATTGGAGATTTATATTAGATACTTAAAAAGACTGATGATTTCTTCAACCAAAATTTATGGTCAGACAAGTTTAAAATAGAACCTTTTTTTTTTTTCACCAAGAAAGTAACAATATGTTTGGAGGAAATGAGGAGAAGAATTTAAAGAAAAGTTTATCGTGCCCAGTATTTAAAATGCTGAAGGTTGTGTGATGGTAAGGGCTTGTGTGTTTTCTGTTTTTACTCAGGCACTAGCAATCCTTGTATTGTTGAAGGATCAATGAATACTTCAAAATATCACGAAATTATTTTATACTTTCATTTGTTACCCAGTGCTAGAAGTTTGTATTCTAGTAAGGTAAGCATTCTGTAAAGTTTATAAGATTCTATGAATTGATTTGAAGGCCGTTGTATCAAAGTGGAAACCAAAGTTGATTGCAGAACACAAAGCTGTATATGTTGAAGAATGGTTAAAAATATTTAGAGATAGATGCCATAAACTTGTTTCAAAATACAAAAAAAAGACTACAAAATGTAAAGGAAGCAAACGGTGGGCACATAAAATACTAAAGTAAGTGTGAAATTAGTTTTGCATGTTTTTTTTTCACTTTTAACACATTGTTTTATTATTAAGCTGAAACTCTAAAGTATCTTTTTCAATACAACATTTAAAAATGACTTTCTTTACAGTTTTTCTCCTTTTTTTTAACTACATAGATACATTTGTATGCAACTGTAGATTCACATTAAATTTAAAAAAAGAACTTTCTTACATCTTGAAAGGTCAGTGACTTAGACATTGTTGCTTCCAACTTATCCTTCTCTGCATGGCTATTTTCTTCTTCATGTTCAAAGTCCGATGAGCTAAATGAAAAAAAATAAGCATCTGGTATAATTAAACACAGCCACAGCATATTAAACCCATGCTTTAGTCTGCTCTAGTCTTGAGAATTGTCATGAAGCTGTCTCCTTCATGCCTCTTCAGGTAAGCTCATATAGAACAAGTATAAAAGCATTGTTAGAACTGCTGCTATAAATCACTACATCTGCATTCTCCACATAATTACTACACTGATCTATTTTTACTGATGTTAATTTAACAATTTACAGTAGCTTTAACAGATGATATAGTGTTTGGAAAAAAAAGAAGAGAAAAAATTAATGGCTCTGAGTAAAACTTATCTATTGTTGTGAACTTGGATGTTGTGTCCTTCCCTCTAGTGTTTATTTTAAAGTTATTATTATAAACTAGCTGTGTACCCGTCCTTGTACGGGTTGTGTGTATAAATAATACATTAATTTAACAATTAACAAACAAATTACTTGTACATTATTTACATTACATTTTAATTATTTATTGTACATTATTATAACAATTAAATATAAGTCAACAAAAGATACTGTGGACCATGTGTTAACTGCGTCACTTAGAAAAAATGGAAAATGTCAAATTGTGATGAGTTGTACTTGTGTGTTTGTAGTGTATCACACATCTGTGAAAAAATTAGTTTTATTTACCGAAGAGCCTCTTGATAGACGACATTGGAAGTACGTCCACCTGGGGCATGGTTAAATAGGCTGCGAGAAGATCTGACTCTTGAGCAGGCTACATATAGTTTTTAAACTCCAAGGATAGTGTTCATAAAAAAGAAAAAAAATATAAGAAAGAACGCAGTTCACAAGTCAAGCGCAAAAGAGCAATGCCGAGTGGACGGGCGAGTGACCCTTAGCAAAGAAATACTTCTTTTAAAGAAATATAACCTTAAAAGCAATAAATAATGCCAAAACATAAACAAAATAAAGCACAGACAGCTGGAGTGATGCAACAAATTTTTGCAGGACTCCGCCCCACGGGTCTTCAAAGTTCCAATGTTATTCTTATGGACATTTTTTTGTTTTAATGATTACCATAGTAACAGTGAATACAATGTAAAATTTTCAAAACAATGTTTATTATCTCTATGTTGGAGCTCTATGTTGGAAAGAAAACAACCCCTAAGGTGAATTCCAAAAATCCAAGTAGCCTATAACCTTCTCATGGTTAGAACATGTATAGAATGTATGTAAAGAACAAATGAAAAAAGTTTCATCGAAATCAGTGCACCCGTTTCCCTCTATCTTCTTCCTACCGAGCTTCCCTCTCTTCTACTGTTTCATTTTCCCTTCTTTAACTGTGCCGAACTCTGTCTTCTTCCTGCCGAGCTTCCCTCTCCTCTACTGTTTCATTTTCCCTCACCAGACTGTAGCGAACCCTATCTGCTACCAGTCGAGCCTCCCTGTTATCCTCAGACTGTAACTTTCGGGAGATTGCGTGCCACTCTCTGTCACGGGCCAAACGTTTTTATCTTTCGACTTCAGACTGGCGGGCTTTGAAGCGGGCCACACGTTCCCGACTGGTGGAATGTTGTTTCTGACCAACAAAGTATGTTTCTAATGAAGTGGAGCTCGTGGATGCCTCATTTCCTCCAGTATTGCTTGAGGGGCCCGGCCTCACACCCTCAACCGATTCAGAGCCTTCATAATCTTTCGCAGACCTACACATCTTCATTCTTTTAGCGTCCTTAGACACTCTGCTTAAGCTACTTTTCTTTTTAGGGGCATGTTGATGTCAGGATATTTATTACGTACAACACTTACTCCTACTTGAGAAAGACTACAAAAAATAAACCATGTAATTGAATTTTTAAACTCCAAGGATAGTGTTCATAAAAAAAGAGAAAAATATAAGAAAGAACGCACATACTTGTACCAATAAGTATTATTTCATTCCATTTCATCAATACATACACAAAATAATGTCGACAAATATATTTAAACCATTTTGAAAGTGTATTAAGACTACGCCAAAGTTCGATCAAATTAAAATCATAAAACTGCTATTAGAGATCAACCTTTATACATGTTCATTTTAGATATGTTTTTCTTAATTAAAATGGATTCTTTAATCTTTCACTCAAGAAAACTACGAAATTTATATGTCTTGACATTGAATGAGACGTCATCTGTTCTTTAGTTTAATGATCAGCAATAACATTGTTAGTATTCAGATTTTGGATGTCACGTACGTGTTAGATATTCTATTATGTACCGGTCAGCATGTTTCTCCAATATACGAACTAAAGTAAGTTACTTCATTAGTAACGTTCTTACAATACCAATCGATCATGTAGTCCACATTTAGAAGCTGTACACTTCTTTATATACACTGTGTTTCTTTTTTAAATGTTGAACTGGTTATTAACGATTTAGGGGAGAAGCCTGGTTTTTGTACTATTTCAGTAGCACAAATGAGAACATTCATACCTCATAGTTGGAGTCAACATTTTATTAAAAACGTTTGCGGTACACTCGAGAACATCAATACTTTATGGATAGAAGTTAACATTTTCTTAAATGTTTTCTCTACACATTCGAAAGATTTTCGCATAGGATTAGAAGTTAGGATTTTGATGTATTCACTAGCCATAAGTTGAAAGATTTTAGCTCTGTGTTAGAGGTTAAAGTCCTAGTGGATACGGTAGAGGTTTAATGTATTCAACACCTTTGAACATCTTCACGTCATTATTATTTCTTGTGCTATAAGTTTGTTAATGTAATCAATTTTAAACATAGCATTATTATCAACTACATTAGTTATTCCGTAAGTACATCACGCACAAAATTTATTTCTCAGTCAAAGAATGGGGCACTTACTAGAAACATTGCTTAATTACATTCAGATGTATAACTATTTGTAAATAGAAACTTTGTTTAGTTATATTCATTTGTAGATCTGTTTATAAACAGAAATAGTTTAATCATATTCGTACATAGATCCAATTGTAAACTGAAACAGCTTAATCATATTCGCATGTAGATCTAGTTGTAAAACAGAAATAGTCTAATCATATTCGTGGGACTAACTGTAATCAGAAACACTGTTTAATCTTATTCAGATGTTAACAAATATGTAAAATGACACTTTGTCGGCAGTCGTTTGAAGCAAAGTTAGCAAACTATCAAAACAAAGCAATTTCAGGACGAAATAATTATTAAGTGAAAGAAAAATGCCAGACGATCTTTGGAAGTGAAACGTGATCAATATAATAACTCTGTTCAACTTCAAGTAAGGTTTTGTACAGCACGAAGAAATCTCTAAATTAATTAATTTTGTACATCATCTACAAAGGTTTAATCCCATGTTTATGAAAGGGATGTTTTAATAAATAGACTTATGTAACATGTATATTAATCTGACTTTCCAACTTTGAAATGCGTTGAATACAACCCCTTAATTCGACTTATAATAATCTACAGTCTGTTACTTTTCTATAATTCACTAACACAAAAAGAATAAATCTCTATATGTATACAGAAAGTGTTAGTTTGTTTGTTTTTAGCAAAGCCACGTGAGGAATCGAACCCTAGATTTTAACGTTATAAGTCCGTAAGTTTACCGCTGTCTCACCGTACAGAATGTGATTCTGTCGTTTTAAACTAAAATATTCATATCAATCTGTTACAGCTGGTTTTGTATCTTTATTCGCATTTTCGTTTAATTATTTGATCTTTGTTACATTCAAAATATTTTACCCACTCTAAATTTCTTTGGCGTCAAACAAACTACGGTGCACTGCTTTATTATTAATTAAGTATTTATTTAATCACGCACATTTATAAAGATTGTTTGTTTTAACCTTCCTTTAAAGCCCGGCTTGGCCAGGTGAATAGGGCGCTCGACTCGCGGGTTCGAATCCCCGTCCCACCAAACACTCGCACTTTCAGCCGTGGGGGCGTTATAATGTGATGGTCAATCCCATTATTTGTTGGTAAAAGAGTAGCCCAAGAGTTGGCGGTGGGTGGTGGTGACTAGCTGCCTTCCCTCTAGTCTTACACTGCTAAATTAGGGACGGCTAGCGCAGATAACCCTCGTGTAGCTTCGCGCGAAATTCAAAACAAACAAACAAACCTTCCTTTAAGGATTTTACTAATGCAAAATACGGCTAGAATCAGTGAGTTTCTTTGTAATATTACGACAGCGGAAGTCACGTGACGCTGGTAACACGTAATGAGTATCTAGAAGGATCGGGGAACATCATGAATAATCCAGTATTTGCTAGACGCCCTCTATTCCTGTATATAAGCAGGCAAATAAAGCGAGATAATTATTTGGAATTGCAGACAGGCAGAGATCGAGACGAATAATTGAGTCAAGTGCCGTAGTGACCGTAAGTAAAGTGCGTGAATCGTTGTGAATTATAGCGTGTGTTTAGATTAAAGTGACTGTAGAAATTAAGTGTATTGCAAAGTTGTATTGAGAAAGAATAAACTAGTTTTATTTAAGAAAGGACTTGTATCGCTGAACTATTTTCAGAAAGAATTTCTACGGAAAATTAACAAACGAACACAGAGACGTGACAGTATGTTTGTACCAAATTCAATGTAAATTGGTCGAAACAAGTCCAAATAATTGACCAAAACCCCTACAATTATGAATTATCTAACCTTTTGACCCCTAAAATGATCAATAATGAACATATCCCTAATTTATATACACATATATATATATGGGACCTGTAAAAACATATCTTTGTACGAAATCTCCAAATTGGCCTAAATATGGTAGAGTAATTGAAAAAAAAAAAACCTAATACTATCCTTTTTATGGCATCCTGATCCCCTATAGTTACTAAAAATAGGCAAGTCTACCATTTATGTTTTTTAATGTGTGGGACCTGTAGAAAAGTATCTTTCTATGAAATCCCATGTAAGTTAGTCAAAATACGGCCAAGTAATTGACCAAAAAAATGATTTTTGTGAGCTCTGGCCCTCCCTAAAAAGACTCAAAATGGGCAAGTCCAAGTTTGTTTGTAGGTCAATGTTGACTGCTGTGAATTTGGACGCACAGGAGCCCAAAGTATATATTTTTGGGTTGTTTTACCTTTGACCCCATAAATACCTTTAAAAGACCTAATTTTAAAAATGGAAAAGGTATCTGGGCGTATTGGACCAAGATATAACCCTACCAAGTTTTAAATCAATCCACCAAGAAATGAAGGAGTGACAGTCACTTTAAAAGTATTTGGAAGAAAATGAAAGAAGAAGAAACAATAGAAAAACAGTATATTCTCTGTGGATGAATAGATATTTATATAGTTAATAACGTAACTATCTAAATTGTGTATTTTCTTTTAAATTAATCTCTCCAAAGAATAATTTGGAAAGCCATAAACCAAAGAAGAAGAAGAAAAGCTATCCATAAGTTAACAAATGTTAATGGCAAAACATATATTTTTCAAAAGTTATTATGCATAAATGACAGAAATAGATTCATTGTCAGGTTATTATATTGACTACTAGCTGCAGTATCCGTCCCCTGGACGGAAGTTATGTAAATTCATGATTAATGAGAGGTTATCTTAGGACATGAAAAGTCACTTCCCTTATATGTTATTGTAAAACAAAAAACAAAAACGCCCACAAAAACTGCAAAACACAAAATGTGAAGCCATCAAACCTTCATGCAAAATTTGGTGAAGATCCATCAACAGGTTGCGAAGTAGAGGTAAAAAAGGCAAAATACAAAACTCCGCATGGATCTAATGAACCTCCGTACCAATTTTGGTGAAGGTGCATCCAAACCCTGCGAAGTAGTTACACGGACATACAACATACAGTACTATTATATTTATATAGATTAACATAAAGAAAAATATCTAAATAATTGATCATGTACTTTTTCGAGTTTTAAATTTCTCCTTTCTTACATTATTCCTCCTAGAAGCAAAAGCAACATGGTTGAATTGACCAATGGACCAATGGATTTCAATGGATTCACACTCAACCATATGACTTATCTTAATTTATAACTAGCTTTTCATACAGATCAGAAAAACACACACACACACATACACAAAACATGTGGTAGTCAAGTTGCTTCTGTTTCTATTTTTAAAATAAAATGACATAGAAGCATGGATAAAAATATAGTATTAGGGAAAAGTAATAAAACATCTATCTCATGGTATTTTAAAGAGTGTAAGATGGTTGTTTTAATAATATTTTCTGGTGTATAAAGTTGTACACCTCTTTCTCCAAACTGTGCATAGTACAATGTATGACTCTTTAAATAAATAAAAGTATTGTTACGCTTCCAGTCGTTAGTTAATTTTCCGTAAATTCTTTCCGACGAAACTTTAGCGACACAAGTCCTTTCTTAAATAAAACTGGTTTATTCTTTCCGAATACAACTTTACCGATACACTTAATTTCAACAGTCGCTCTATAACAAATGCTATAACGTCTCACGTGCTCAGTTCAATAATACACTCTCTGACTGCAGTTCAATTACTCATTACCTACACACATTGTCCCGTCACGTTGTGACCATCTTATATATACCAAACTACCCCCAATCTAGTAAATGCTAGGGCATTCACGAAGGAACAGGATATTTCTAGAAAACGGGTGGCGTGATACTAGTCACGTGACCTCGCTGACGCAACACTGCCCCTCCTTAGTATTTTTCGTCCCGAACAATAGCCACTTACATTAAACCAATAACAATTAACAATAACTTAATTAAAATATACAGAATTACAAACACAAAATTACAATTCAACAAATCCTCTTAAT
>NW_013666975.1:273980-291925 GCF_000517525.1 Limulus polyphemus
TTTATATTTTTCATTATGATATTAATTTCCATTATCTTTTTTTTTACTTAATCTAGATTGCCTTTACAAGAAGTAGTGGTTCTGTCTTCTGTCCATCATATGGGTTGTTTGTGCATTACACAGTTGCCAAGGTAACTATTTTGTTACACCTTAAAGAATGCTTTTCCTTATTCTCCTCATATCTTTTTCTAGTACTTTACATTTTTAGTGATTGAAACAACATTTAGAGCATCTTTTATCTAAACATCATAATTATGGTGCATTTACACAGCACTTAGCTTCACATTGGAAATTTTTTTATTGGGAAATGTAATGTCTGCATTTAATATTTACCTCAAATTTACAGAGTTAAATTATGGAATGTGGTTTAACTCACTGCTCATAAAATACCACGACTGGTGACGGTTTCCAAAAAAAACCTAAAATTAATACTTCTGGAATGGGGAAAAAAGAAAGCCTCTCTCTTGGGGATTCTGTGCAAGGTAAATGGACTATACCAACTACATTATGAGAAAACCTTCTTGGTTGTTTTGATCCTAATCCCAGGATATAACTCTAAAGTAATATGTACTTAGTATAATTAACAGCATTAAACATATAAATTTCATTCTTCTAAAAATATTTGAAAATCTGACATAGAGGAATTTACTCTTAGTATGGACATTTGTCATTTTCTTTTCTGAGCAGACATGTCACTCATAATTCATATCTGATATCTATATTTTAATTAGTTTGTTTTCTTCAGATCTTTTTATGTGATCTGGGAATAAGTTGCTTTGGAATGAAAATCCCAGGAATCAACTTATTCATTAAATGTTTTGTCAGTTTCTTAAACACTATCATTTCACTCTCTATTCTATTAAACCACATTTTGCAGTCTTAGTTGATTACATCAGTCCTACTTAACTGGTTTATTGTGGAGTTCATAAACACAAAACAAAATATAATATAAACCAACTTTCTAAATAATCTACCATAATTTAAGTTTAAGCAACATAATGCAATATAAATCTGTGTGTTTACTCACCTACAGCGAATGTTTATTACACAATAAGATGTCAGTACAAAGTGCAACATAATTCAAAAGCATTTACATGAAATACATATATAACTAATGTTCTCTAAAGAAAATGATGTTACAAAATATGTTATCTAGTTGCTATATAGATTGTGTAGCCAGTAGCCTCTTCTCTGATGTTCAGCTATCCACAAAAGTATATACAACAGGAATTGTTATATAAAGAAGGATTACTGATTCAAACTTAAAACATTCTGAAAAACTTTGTTGTATCTAATGTGAAATGGCTGTAGGTTTTGCTACTGTTGCACATATCAAACGTAAAATGAGTATATGTACCATTAAATAAATGTTGGCTTATAATAAATTCTGCATTGTTAATTATGAACTAATTATCATGTAATTGTAATCTTGAGACATGTTCATATTTGACAATAAATTCAGTGTTTAGGTAATGTTTGTTCAAATAGTAAGAAAAACAAAATTTTTGTGCTTTAAAAAAATAGAATGTTTTTTTTTCACTAACAAATAGTTGTTATAGAGTGGTTTAGATTTTTTGCATCATTTTCTTATTGTAAAGACCCCCCTGTGTCAAAGCAGTATGTGATGGGAAGAGCACAGATAGCCCTTTGTGTAGCTTTGTGCTTAATAACAGAAAACAACTTATTGTAACCCAAAAACAATTAACCATGGTAGATATTAGTTCAGATCCTATACCAGCCCTATCAGTCTAATAGTAATAAGTGTCTCATTTAATTAAAAGCAGTATGTAATTATCAACTCAGTCTGCAAGTCAGAGAGGCACATTTGGTGAGTTCATTCACAAAAAAAACTTTCCAGTATTCTCTCTCTCTCAATTTTTTAAATTCTGAAAAGAACAAAAAATTGAATTCCTTGTGATATCTAGAATCTGAAACGACTGTGACCCATGGCCAAGTTCCCACTCTTTTCCAGACTATGAAGGAGTAAACTTATACCTCATTTCAAAATTCCATATAATATACAGTAGTGACTGCACATGTTGCTCTATACAAGATCTGGTTCCTCAGCTCTATAAAGCCATTTGTGCTGCGATTTCTGTTATTTAAGCTGGTTTAAGAAGGCTCAATGAAGCTTACTTCTTGTTGTAAGGTGGCTAAGTGCAGTACCTTCCTGAACATGAACACTTTTAATATTTTTGCAAGAGGAACACAGCCCAACTAACCCCTAAATTCCTCATCTTTGCACAGACAAACACCACTGAGAGGTAGCTTCTTTTCTTATTATATTTTTTGGGTTAAAAGATCGAGCCATTTATCAGAGTACATTTTCATTGTTCTTGTTCTAGCCTCAAAACTGGAAACCGTGATACTCCTCTGTAGCCCACCCAATCTCCCAAGTTCGGTCTCATTGACTTGCAGACTGAATGTTAAAGCAACTAATTTTAACTTACAAGAAATTTGTTCAAGTTAGCAATTAAAAGTATCATAAAACAAAAACATTTTTTAAAAACCATTAACTTCTTATGGAAGAATTTCAATGTACATTCTTTCAACATCAAAACAATTTTTATATATAATATTGTAAATAACTGTTGAAATTGTGAATAAAAAGGGTATAAAAGGCAAATTTTATGGGACTGTCACCTCTTTATCATGTACAAATAAACTGCACAAGAGCACAATCACATGTCTATAGTTTAAACTGTGCTTGGTTATTATCCAACTAATAAGTAAGTGACACACCAGTATAAAGAAGTACAAACAATTATACTGTTGCGACGGTTTCTATCTTTGGTCGGGTTCTTTTTTATTATTTGGTAAATATAATGGAAAATACATTCCACTTGACAAAAAGGAAAGTGTTTAATTTCTTTAACTGGAAATTCTATCCTTAGTAAAACCCTGGAAGTGGTCTTGAAAGGAACCTTGGCTGAGTTACCCCACAAGTCTTTACTGAAATGCTTTCAAAGATGATCACATTGGATGATCTTTTGTTTGGATCACATATTCTTCTGGATTCTACTCAACAACAACAGAACTTCAGGTTGCCTGTCTTTATTACCCTGTACATCTGTCCTTGTCATTGGAAGTCCAACTTCTGTTGGTGTAATTCTCTTATAATGTATGGTGATTATAGACTATAAAGCTATTTGAATGCTAGTTTAACCTTCCGTCCATGTCTCCTCACAAAGTTAATTCCCAATATGCATTCTTCCTTGATGTCAAATGACCCACATATTATGTTATGTAGAGAAGTTTCCAATAGTGAGGGTGACTTCCAACTTTCCTCTTGCTAGAACTTTATGTTAACTTACTGTTTACGTTAATACATTTTTCTTCGTAAGTTCCCACCTTTCATTACCAGATTGGATTAGACAATTGAAACTCTGAGTAAGTGTTGATAAACATACTGCAAGGCTTTCCATCAACAAATTCATTAACTCATAGATTGGTTTCTTCAACTAATATTCTCCTGATTTCTACTGAAGAAGATGGAGTATTCTCATCCTCAAGATATAATCTCTGATAACAAATTCCTTTTACAGACAGATTTTTAGGGGGGGGGGGAAGAGATTTTATTCTGCAGTTACTAGCAATATTAATTTTAAGTAACACTTGAAATACCTGTTGTCTTGTGGTTTACTTCTTCCATTCTGTGTAACTAGTTGTTTTTAATTAATTATGTGACTTCCTCTAAACACCATTAGAGAAATATGATATTTACATACTACTTGATGTGATGATCCCATAATTTTTGGATGGTGCCATTAGTTATTATTGGATACTTTAATGGTTCAAGTGCTATCACTAACTGGAGAGTTTCATTTAAAGATGTACATCTCCTTTGCTTTAGTCTAATTTGCATAGCTTTATCAATTATAGCATCTATATATTCATCACTTCAAAATAATTCCATTATTTCACACAGTGCATCTAAGTAAGACAGTTCAATAAGCTTTTCCATCCCTTCCACAAGGTTGGCTGGTTAATTCTTCCTACCCACTCTGCTTCTAAACTTTGCTTTGGAAACTTCTTTCTGGTGTGCCACTCCAAACCTGTTTGACAAGGCAGCCATTAATGATTGATAGTAGTTAAGACTCGCAGCCAGAAGACTGATTAATTTTGTTAAGGCTGATCCTTTAAAATAGCCAACAAAATGAAAGACTTGTTGTTCACTACTCCATCCATTCATTTTATAAATTATTTTGAACTGAGCCTGATATGCTTTCCATGGTATTTTCCTATCATAATTTGTTGGTTTCTCAACTGGACAATTTTATTGAACTGGTTAACTACATTCTACAACTGGATTAGAAAATGGCATATGTGGAGTAGTCTAGGAAGTTCCTGCACTCATAGATTGCACAGCACAAGTAGCGATCTTTGTAGACCAGATGGATTCTCCCAGGCCCAATGAGAGAACACAAAGGATGAGGACATAATCCCAAATACTATTTGGGGGTGCTCACATTCTTCCCTGGGGCTCATAAGGGCACTTGGTGGCCCTAGTTTTCCAAGGGGGCATCACTGGGCACTGAACCCATGCCACAGATGTATTTCACAGTACCTGAATCCATCTTATGTAAACTATGATATATTTCATTGCAATTATATTTTAGTTATTTTGTGCAGTAGCTGCTTCTTGGGGTCCAGGCCCGAATCTTTTCAGTAACTATTAAAATCCATGGATTGTCCTCTTCCAATTTCATAGTTAATGCTTGGTATTGAAATTCTCGGGCAGATGCCAAAAGAGGTGCCGCTGGTTTGATTTGCATTTACAACTTCATTTTACAGATGTTTTATTTTTTTATTGATGTTCCTTTATACCTTGTTGATTTCTTTTTGCACTTATTCAAAATGTGTTATTATAATCTTTCTGCACATTATAGATGTATGTCTTTTAATATTTCTTCAATCTCGTTTTTGTAATGTCTTATTATATCTCCAATAATGTCGTTCATCTTGTTTTCAATAAAATGTATTTGGATTCTTTAAACCTTATCTATCTTTATTTCAACTCCTCTTTTAAATTAGTGTCTCTTACTTCTTGATCTTTTGTTTATTTCCTATAATATTCTTCTTGGTCTTTTTTTAATTTTCTGTCTTTTTCATCTTAATCTTCTTTTAAAGTTCTGCAAATTTCTTTTCATTTTACTTTTAATTTGCTGTCTATCTCTTCTAATTTTCAATGCATTTCTTCTTGACCTTCTTTTATTACTTTGTCTCTTTCTGCTTATTCTTTTTACATTGTTTCATCATTTCAAATAAATTTTCAATCTCACTTTGAGCATGTGTCATCATCTTGAAATTTAGTCTAGAGTATTTTATTTTCACCAAAATAATCAAACTCCTGACACTAGTATTGTAATAGTAACTATCGTTGGGCTGATTCTTTTTGATCATTCGGTAAAAATAATACAAAATCCAGTCCACTTAATGAAATATATACCTAACTTACAGACAAAGTTTAACAGTTACTTGTTAAATGTCTTCTCGTATCTACAACTCAACTCAAAATTGGCTGATGAACACATTCAGTAAAAAGTAACAGATTCACTGACTGACTAGCTATATATATCTTTATATATATATATATATATGTGCTTTATATATCTTTTTTTTTTTTCCAAACATCCAGAAAATTGATTATGTCACCTCAGATTTAGACATTCAGGAAACTTCTAGATGTCAAACATCATCATTAAATCACACTAAAAACTTCTTCTAGCAAACAAAACATCTAAATTAAAATACTAAAATCATCGTCTTTAACAGTAGTGACGTGATTCCAGTCATGGTTCTCACGACTAAAATATCATATGACAAGCTGATAGAAATTGAAGTTTTGGCTGGTAAGGGAGAATCCAAGTAAAAAATAACATATTTCATGTTTCAGTAGGAACTATAGAACTGTTAGTAACAAAAGTGATCAAGGTAGAAATCCTACGTGGAACAGGATGAATGATTTACCAGTGCAAGTGAGATCATGGAGGAATGAAAGGAAGTGTTGTTGATTTTTGACATTATTAGCAAGGGAATTATGCACTGTTAAAATTTAGCTAGCTCATGTAAAACTCAAGAACAATTATAACAAAATCTGAAGACACTGTAGTCTACAAGATTACTAGGAGCCAATGTCCCTAATAGTAACAGAGTCACAAAGGTTCTTGGGTGTAGTGCAGATGAAAAAAGAAAATGTTCTCTAATACATTTCTCAATCAATCAAACTAACTAAACATTATGCAGTACAAAGAAACAGAATTTTCAGAGACAAGCTTTTTCTTTCTGTTTCAGAACTAAAGTAATTAAAAAAGGCTTTTAGTGAACAAGTGGTAATGACTGAAAAATATTTAAACATTGCAAATGTGACAAAGAAATTGTTGAGTCTATGCAAAACAGTAAAAATTTGCTCCATCCTCCAGTTCAGAGATTACATAATGCTTATTGGAGATGTGACCAGTTCAATTATGACCTTAAAAAGGGTTATTTGGATGAAAGTTATTAGTTAAAATCTAAGAAAATTAACAAGAAAGAGAAAAGTTTGTAAATTCAAACCTTTACACCAAAGTCTAATAAAACAATGAAATTGAAAAGAAGAAATGGAATGGAAGATATACATATAAATATTCATGTACCATGCCTACTGTTTGGCCAATTTAGTTATTATTGCTTAAGGAATTTAATGTTATAATAATCTGGCTAATAGTGTAAATAACTGAAATACATATTGAATAATTTGGATCTAATGCTGTAAATTACTATAAATTACATACAAACTTACATCTTATTCAGTACGTGGGAAGTTTTAGCTAGGTTTCCACAGAATGATAGCTAAGACTGTGTGAATATATGACAGTAATCGGTCAAACAACACTATCTATAATTTTCAAATGATTGTTTTTAATAGGACTTGTGGTCATCTTGCTTGCCTTCCTTTCATTGTAAAGTGTGATTCACAAGTCTTCATAAATTAGATGGAACAGAGTTTACACTTAAATGATTTGATGAAGGAAAACAAATCTTTAAGGCAATTCTACCTTCTTGGTAATTATGCTAACTAGGCGAAACCTTGTCAGATGTTCTTGAATTAAGAGCCGAAAATACTGCTAGCAGCAAGGGCACCATACTGATGACTTAGAGCAGAAGGGCCATAGAAGGTTCATGTAGTTTGCCTGTTACTCAAAATTAAGAGTCTTTATCAATAATTGTAATTATTATTAAAGCATTATAGTAGCTCTTCTGGTAGAAGTTATTGCATAAAAGTAGTCCAATTTTGAAAACAAGTTTAACAAAGTGTACATTTTCCAAGAACCTATTGAAAATATTCACTAGTTACCAAGAAAAATAGATGTCAGTATAATTATTGTATGACCCGAAAATCTTATTTACTTTTATTAATTATCATAGTATATTTATTATGAAGCAAATGTGTTTAAACTTGCTGTATGAGTTGAATCAAAAATAAGAATATGAAAGATGATGAGAAATAAAAAAACTTTTTCTAATATTATAACAACACCATTATCTCATGAACTACTTCTATAGTTAAGTATGATGATTCATTTACTGAACATCATTTACATGTAATAGTGGTTTAAAACCAATTTCTAATGAAATAATCAACTACAACCAATACTTAATCTTTCCTTTGAGAAAGGAAAGTGTGATTTACAAAATATACGAGTATTTTGTATGTGAACTTTCTTATAACATATATAAGTAATCCTGTAAGCAGAGATTGTCATAAATGTGCAATCAAATCATTAGAAAAAAGGTACTTGCGATTTAATATCTTAATGTCTACGTCAATAATTTAAATGACAAAGGATGTTCTCATATAAATACTTTTCATAAATCAACAGAAAAATACAGTATATGTTCATTAAGATAAAAACAACAACAGACTTTTAACATGCTTACAGTAGTTTGTGTAGTGTTACATTTTCGAACTATAAAGTATTCTCATTGAGCTTAACGAATGTAATTACAATCACGTTTACCAACAAATGGTTTACATTACACTCTTCTCGATTAATTCATCGAGGATTTCAAATGAGAGATGTGTAAATATATCATTTTATATATCTTTATCCAGTATTAGAACTCATCAACTAGTGTTGTCCTACAGAAGCCAGAGGTATGTCTGGAACTATTTGTAGTCATTCAACCCTGCTATAGGAGGACAAACAAATATCGTTACAAACACAATTATAGCGGACAAGTTGAAAGTTTAACTTAAATGGTATTTCACCCATGGCCACATACCATCAAAAGTTCAACAAGTCTAGACACCAGAGATACCTACACCTCCTGGAACTGCATTTACAACAAACCTAATGTTTACAAACAACACTATAGTCATAAAATATACGAATTTATTCTAATATTTATTCAGCATTCCGTTAAATATAAAATGTTTTTTTACAGCATGAGTAATTAATGATCTTAATTGTTATATATTTATACCATAAACAAAAGAATCCTCTTGAAAGAGTTTTTACAATAAAATGTTGATGGTTTCATCCAATGGAATGAATCTACTCTAACCCAAAACTTGTTTGAGACTAAATTTAATACTCTTGCACTTTCATCTTTGCACTATTCTACTTCCTTATGTCTTTCTTTTTCCCTGAAAAAAGAATAATTTTAAGCACTAAAGGAGCTTTCACAAAATCCAAACATAATCATAAAATGCCTGGACAAAGAAAATCTCACATTATGAATACCCAAACATGAAATAGAATATTTGCAATAAATGACAGGATGTTTGAGATGTTTATTAATTAGTAGTTTAAGTTTTAGCATAACGAAATGAATATTTCAAAGCTTCTGGTGATTGTTATATGCATTTTTTATTTCAAGCAATAAAACAAAAACAGCTCAGACAAGTAGCACATTCCTCATATTTCCAGATATGTGCTGTGGGTCATCGCCAAGATAAATCTCGAAAACAATATTGATTATTGGTTAAACTTAGAATGAAATTATATTTTTCCATGTTCTATTCATGTGTTACCTTTTACATAGTAAAACTCTTTCTTTTCATTTTTCCAATAAAGAAATTTTGCAGCTTTTGGTGCTTTGTTTCAAATATTTCTGTAGGTATTATGTATAATCGATAATATTTGTTTCCTATGTTAATTTCCAACATGAAATAAATTTAAGTCAGGTTTGGCAGTAAGGGGGTTGCTTTTTGGAGCTGAAGCTACCCAAAAAATATGCCTTAGCCTCCCCTGTGGCTCTATCACCCCAAAAAAAAATGCTTAAAAAAAGTAGTTCCTTTCCTAAATACTACAACATGTGTACCCACAAAATGGAGAGTTAGATAAACGATTAGTCATTTAGTTTTAATCAGGCCCACTATAGTTTGCAGGTTTGACATCATTTTAATGATATGGTCAGTTTATGTTGTAGATACGTGTGGCCAGTGGACATAATTATGACCACCATCTGTGAAATAGGACTACAAATGTTGAGAATGGAAAATGCATTTTTAACTCCGGTGACCTGCTGGGTGTCTCTTGTCATTCAGGTAATTAATTGTATCAAGGATAAATATAATTTGAAACATTTTTGTGTAGTGTGTTATCAGTATCAAAAACACACATATGTAGATAGAATGAATGCCAAGAAATATGTATTCAAAAATTAAATGGGTAAGCTTCAGTATACTTCTGTTAAATACTCCATTTTTGGGGGGGGGGGGTATTTTTCTGTGCACAAAGCTAAAGGGGGTGTCACCTTTTTCTGTAGAAAAATCAAAAAGGAGTCACTATTCAGTAAGGGTAATTTTAGAAGTTCCGTTCGAGAAAAAATGACCACTCCTTTATGGTGATTGACTCTCGAGTCGATCTGTTGGGCACTAATGGTTTCTTTTTTAGTTGTACAAAATTCACTTTACTTGGCATGTATTAAATTCCAAATACAACAGAACCACAGGAAAAGTTAAATTTAGTATAAAGAAAAGAGAAATGAATGCTTTTGATTTAAGACTGTTTTCTTGTTAGATTAATGTTAGGGATTTTAATTTAGGGTTAACTCATGTATATCTTTAAATTTTATTTTAGTAAGCTAGCTAATTTAGTTTATTAAATAAACTTGTTTCTATGCTTGTACATGTACTAATCAACTTCAATTCCCTCTAAACCAGCTTGCTTATATCTGTCATACAAGTGAGATAACCATGATGGAATTACCATATAAATAAGTCTTTGGCCAATGATCAAAGGTCGAATATTTTGTAAAATAAAAATAGTAAACGATGATATCTGTAAAACAACAAAAATCCTAAATAAGATAATGCAAGTTCTAGTAAAACATGATTACATAAAAACAAACAAACAACAATGTATTCTGTTATCCAATTACATTACAGGCAACTACATATCTTTCATGTTAAAGCATTAGACACTGCATTCCTGTTTGTCCATGATTATGGCATCCCCTTTGTCTGCTGGTAATACTATTATGCTGCTGATTTTTTTCAAGCTTTTGAGGATATTTTTGTTGTTAAGGTGGTATTATAGGAGGGCTTATAGACTGCTGGTTATATATTTTTGTGGATTCTTCCGTTTCTTCTTCTGTAAACTGTCTTCTGTGGTTGTAGATACATCTACGAAGGCTATTATATTATGGTTTATGTTGAAATTTGGTCTTTTACACAAAATAAATACAATAAAATGTCTACCTTGGATACAGATATTGTCACATAAGACACTATAAATAAGATTCAATAACTCCTGAGCAGACAACATTCCACCACACAATTAACAATGGAAGCAGAAAAATTAACAAACTCCCATTCCTTGACATGATGGCTACAAACTAAATATCAAAACATATAATTCATATATCACAGGAGGTTGCAAGAAACCCACAGATACAGGTAAATACCTCGATCATAAATCAAACCATCTCAGTAGCATAAAGTCAGGCATTATAGACTACCTAGTTTCAAGACTGAACAAAATTTATAATAGAGAAGAAGCTAAGAAGATGGAAGAAAACACATCACTACAACCCCCAATAACAATGGATATCCAGTACCCTTGATAAAGAATAAAATAAATAAACTAAAACACCACAAATAAAGAGGATGAAAATTCCAGATAGAAGTCTTTTTGAAATCATCCAGAGAAAATCTGAACAACATAAAGTCAGAACAGTGTTAAGAAGCTACAGTACAATGTGATTGAAATAAGTACACACTAAACCAACTATAAATGCAATGGAGAGGTAAAACATTACTTACAACATGCTCTATCAATGTGGATTCCAATACACTGATACAAACAAAGATTAAAATTCTGGAGCATAACAGACATACAAAACTTGGTATTATCGACCGCTTTGGAAAAGCCAAAGCCTATTATGCCAGAGAAAAAGACCATATAATAAACTGGAATGATACTGAAGTAATAGGATATGATTCATACGTGAGAAAAAGAAAGATAAAAGAAGGCTTTTATGTCTACCCAACTGACAATACACTCAGCCAACCTAGCATAAAAGCAACAAATCTAGATATTCCTCTTGAAAACGTTCAAATAATTAGCTGATTCGAGTTTTAATGGCAGAGTGGGTTAAGTGACTAAGGGCCCTGAACTTCTATCAAGAATACTCAGGATCGAATCCCAGCCAGTTACAACACAGAAACCCTTCTTAAAACTTCTCTAAAGACAGGAGACGATCATCAGCTTAAACTTAAACGTAGGTTAAAAATTAGTTAGCAATTAGTATTTAGTTATGTAAAAAGTAACAATAAGATTAAATGTCACTAAATGATAACTAGGTTTAAGATATTGTATGGGATACCAACAAAGAAACTACTCAACTTTAAAACTTGAATAAAACTAAAAGTAAAAGCTCTCCTGAAACTGTACGAGTAAAACTGGATCACGTATCTTGATATTTAAATAAGTTAATAAATGATACTATTCTCATATAAACTACATCGTTAACAGTAAAGACAAGTTTTAGTAAAAAATTGAAATACTTGTATTATAAAATATATAAAAAGAACTGAAGTTCTTCGTGTAGTTTGTACGAACAAATTATAAAAGTACAAACGGTAATACCTTAAGGCTTAGGTAATAATAATACCTACCTTTTACGATGTTCTTCTGTACATCTCAGTGATGCTGCACCATCATCCTTTCGAAATAAATAACAAACAACATGACATCTGATATTAGATATTTATGATATATTGTGATAAATATAATGATAGAGTGCAAATTTAGTTGAATGACTATATCTTTGGGGTAATTTCTAATATTGACAAGTGAATTTTTCATTTCAGAAAAAGACAAAACTTTTAAAGTTCATGAAAAAACGTAACTTCGTTTAATTTGTATGGTAAATGTTAATTTTTATTAAATAACAAATAATACAAAAATCAAACTTCGTTGTGCTGTAATGAAAAGTTTTTACAGTAATTATTCTGAAACCAAGTAACATCTTAAATTTTCTTAAGGAAGCTCACTAACTTAAATATTAATGAGTAAACACACTGAATATAAATCATTTATAATCATCCTGCCTATTTATCTTTTGTAATAACTCTCCGAGTTACAAATATAAATAATTCTATCCACTGCTTTGTACTGGCTTTTCAACTGAATTCTTGTAAAATAAAAAACAAAAAACGAAAAGACTCTCAGACTTGTGTAAAGATACATGGATAAATTAACTACGAAACTCACTTATTCCATGTTCCAAAATAATATAAACAACTTGCTGATGTTCACTTCTTGGGATGAGCGTGGCCTTAGTGGTTAACATGTTGAACTGTGAATCCGAGGGTCCATGACTCGGGTCCCCTTGCCCCAAAATTGCACCCCGCTCTTTGGGTTCGTGGATGGTGTGTTATACTTGAAGAATGATAGTCAAATTCCATTATTCGATTAGCGTAAACCAAGAGGTGGCGGTAGGTGCTTTTTTACTACATGCCTTCCCTCTAGTCTATCAGTTCAAAATTAGGGACGGCTAGTGTAGATAGCCCATGAGTAGCTTTGCATGAATATCCGAAACAAATAAACAAACAAACAATTCACTTCTTTTGGTAAAATTAAACAATTTTTATCACGACATAATCACAACTAAGACTCTCGACTAGTTAATTTGTTTATACGGCTTCGACTGAACTTATAATAAATGATAAGCCTGATTCATTAAATCTATCGGTATTTGAATGCTAAAAAAGCCAGTAACTTATTAACTATTTATTAACTCTTTCCTTCTCTAATGTACGCAGATCCATGCAGAACCTGGGGTAAGAATATTTTGGGCCATCCATAATATCGAATTTCTCTATATTTATATAAGAAAGTTACAGTTTTGATGATTTAAGTTTGCTTAAAGTACTACTTTCAAACTCTTTAAATGTAGGTCAGTTACAATAACATTATAGTTATAAATAAAATAAAATAGCGTTTCCAATTATTGTTGACTCTTAGGAGTTACAACTGTGTATAGAAAAAGAAAAATATTAATTTTTTGTATCTCATTCTTACAAGTAGACCTTTTATGAGTTGGGTTTTGGTTTGTTTGGAATTTCGCGCAAAGCTACAGGAGAGCTATCTGCGCTAGCCGTCCCTAATATACCAGCGAAAGACTAGAGGGAAGGTAGCTAGTCATTACCACTCACCGCCAACTATTGGGCTACTCTTTTACCAACGAACAGTGGGATTGACCGCCTCATATAACGCCCCCACGGCTGAAATGGCGAGCATGTTTGGTATGACGGGAATTCGAACCCGCAACTCGCAGATTGCGAGTCAAGCGCCCTAGCCACCTGGCCATGCCACACACATTACGTGTTGGGTTAGGCAAGTTTCAAGGGCAACTGTCCCGGCTGCCTCACCTGTAAGTATGTATTCCACTCTATAATTTATTTCTAGAATTTTCTGTATGCTCTATATTGGTAACATTAAAATTAATTTCAGCGAAATTTGTTGTATAACAATAAGAAAGTTACATATCAGTCAAAAATTCAAACCATATGCAATAACTACTCTTTTTACTTCGGAACTGTTTATTATAAAAAGTAAAAAGTATCGAACATAGCTGATAAAGATAGATGGGTAAATAAAAAAAAAAACACGAACTGTTACGTAAACAAAATACCAACAGAGTGAATAATTTTTTTCCTATTAATGTCTTTTTTAATAAATGCGGTTAGCAGGATATTTATTTCGATCCTTCTTGTCCCCGATGGGAATACGTTAAGTTTACGGAATTACAACGCTACAATCTGGAGTTCGATTCCCTGCAGTGTGGCTTTGTTCTAAAACAAACGCTCTTTCTCGTTGCACACCAAGTTTAAAAAATTCAACATCTTTATGTTCGATGAAAGGAATGGTGGATGGGTCTTGGAATTATGGAACAGTGTTCGATAATTTTTAGTTGTAAACGGTTCCTCTATACGGTTTAAACGTCGAAAATCGGCGAAATATTGGAAAATCGATAGGCCTGAAAATTCTTATAACAATAAATTAACTGCAGATGTTTGTTTTTTACACATCTCTGATTTCGGAAAAATTAAAATAAATATGGAACAAAAAACATTTGTGGTTAACATGCTCATTCTTTGATTTAAACCCTACCATAATTATATATACAGGTCTTTTGAAAATTAATAATGTTCAACTACTTCCTTTAACAGTTAAAATCCAAGTTCAGAACCAAACTTACATCTAACTGTGCAGCACAGCAAAGCAATGTTAAATTTCCATACAAACACAATCCATAAGCTCCTGCGTCTCAAGATAGAAGAAACAATGATTGAACTCTAGATTATTGAACAATGTGTTGTCGGTAGTGTCCAAAGTAAACCAGATCTATAATTCTGATTTTACAAAGATTTAATATAGACATTAAGAACTATGATACTATACCAAAACGTGTCAACGTTAATCAGTGTGTGTTGCGTTTTCAGTTGTCTTTTACTTATCACGGTGAACCTGCATTTATATTAGGGCTGATACGATAGGTATCTAGTTATTGATGGCGCTATACGATACGTTTCTAGATACAGAAGTTTTACCAACGGTTTATTACAAATTTTGACAGTCTTGTCTGTAATTTATTAACTATATTACTAACATTGTCTTATTTAAGTACTTCACACTTTACAGTGCTTTTCAAAGGGCAAT
Organism: Limulus polyphemus; assembly: GCF_000517525.1. Classification (NCBI taxonomy): domain Eukaryota; kingdom Metazoa; phylum Arthropoda; class Merostomata; order Xiphosura; family Limulidae; genus Limulus; species Limulus polyphemus. The sequence continues at coordinate 289,136 of NW_013666975.1, forward strand.
AAATCAATAAAATGTAATTAGAAACAGATGTATAATGTTAAGAGCTTTAAGTTATTTAGTGTAAGCAAATGTAGTTTCCTGCTATAATTTGAAGTAATTCTAGAAAGAACAAAAAGGATAATTTTGATTTATTTTGTATGTTTTTATGGTGGTTACGAAGCTGATCAAACTGACCAACTTCACATAAAATTAGGATAGTGAATATAGCAGATAAAATATCGATTTATCGAAAAAAGTTGGAAATTTATTTCGGAGGTTTTAGACATTACATAAAAAGAAACCTGTTAATTTTTAGACGGAGAAAAGTATTTTTTAATCTTAACATGAAAATTCCTTTACACTCAGAACAGTGACTACTTTGACTCCATATATTAAAGCATTAATTTTTAGTAAAAATACTTTATTAGAAATTCTTATTTTTTTCAGTACAAAAGGCTTATGATGTTTACTGGAAGCTTACCAAATTTCGTGAAGATACATAAATCGTGTCGTGTCGGACGATGTATCGATACAATCGTATCACGCATTTGTAAACTAAATGCATTGCACTGAACTCACAGTAAAAAAAAAAAGTTATATCTATCTATTAATATGCACCTTTTAAAATCTTTTCTTCTGCTTCTAGGTACACATTAGATACTTACTTATTTTAAACAAACACCTGACGTTAAATTTAAACATTTAAGAATAAGCTAGAGTGGTAACGATTCTCTAGGATGCTATCCTATACTTTAATGCTGATTCTCTAGAGGGCTAGGCCCGGAACGGCCAGGTGGTTAGAGCGCTTGACTCGCAATCTGAGGGTCGCGGGTTCGAATCCCCGTCCTACCAAACATTCTCGCCCTTTCAGCCGTAAGGGCGTTATAATTTGACGGTCAATCCCATTATTCGTTGGTAAAAGAATAGCCCAATGGCGATGGGTGGTGATAACTAGCTGCCTTCTCTCTAGTCTTTCACTGCTAAATTAGGGACGGCTAGCCCTAAGATAGCCCTCGTGCAGTTTTGCGCGAAATTAAAAAACAAACAAACTGTAAGGTGCTACTGTAATGCTGATTCTCTACGATGCTATCCTATACTGTAATGATATATTTTGGTCATCATCTTCAAGTACTAAAAGTCTTCCCATAATGCCTTAAGTTCGTAATTCACAAGTGCTTGTGCCACTAACATATTGGGGCGTTTTCTGTAGTGGCAGAAATTACATACTACTTCTAAATCACTATCTGGTAGAACTTTTATATACAGGTTTAATAGAGACTTGTTTCTTTTTAAACATTCACAGCCGTTACTAGCTACGAAGTCATATCCTCAGTTGTTTTATGGCCTTCTTCACTCTCCCTCCTAGTGGTATAGCGGTATGTCTGTGGACTTACACTGCTAGAAACCGGGTTTCGATAGTCGTGGTGGGCAGAGCACAGATAGCCCATTGTGTACCTTTTTGTTTAACTACAAATAAACACACACACACACACATATGTGTATATATATATCATTGAAAGTTATAGCTTAAACCCTGAATTTGACATCGATAGAATATTGGCTCTGGTTTCGGTAATGGCCACACAATGGGCTATATTATCTTTGCCCATCGCAGATATCGAGAATAATATTTTTGCGTTATAAGCCCTCTAGTTTACCGCTAAGCTAGGGAGCCATATGGTGTAAGATTATAGGAAATATAAATTCGAGTTGATTGGCGCCAAGAAAGCATTCGAGTAGATGTTTTCTTTCTTCGACCTAAGAATATCCTGGGACCAGGAGTTACATAGGGAAGACCTATTATATGAAACACAATATAGAGAAGAATGTATGTTTACTAGCCAATGATACCTTATTCTTGTTATGTAGCTTAAAGTTATGGATATAACGTTGTGTAATGTTATCGTAATATAATTATTTTAGTTTGTTCAATGTTTGCTTCTTTTTTACTTTCGCGCTAAGCTACACGAACGCTACCTGAGCTAGCCGTCTTAATTTTGAAGTAATAGACTAAAGAGAAGGAAGCTAGTCAACACCACACACCACCAACTCTTGGGATACCCTTTTACCAGCTAACAGAAGGATTGGCCTTTACGCTATAACGTACACGGGACTCAAAGGGCGAGCATGTTTGGGAACGGGATCCGAACCTGTAAACCTCAAATTGCAAGTCGAGTACCATCACCATCAGCATCACCATCACCATCACCACTGCTGAAATGGCGTGCATGTTTGGCGGGACGGGGGATTCGAACCCACGACCCTCAGATTGCGAGTAAAGCGCCCTAACCACCTGGCCATGCCAGGTCTATTCCCTAGTTTTGGTCCATAATAAATGTAGAGTATTAAATACTGTAACTGTGAAAGGAAATGGCTGGTACTGACTTCGACTTCAGTCATGTATTCAAAATATCCAAGTTCGACATACCGATGTTTGACACAATAAATAACTGAAGGAAGTAACCCAACTTTACACACAAAACTGCGAGAATTTCTAACGATTTGACAGTCGTGAAAAGGGTATCGGATATTGAATCAACTATAACAAAATAACAGAATAAATAGTAATGTTTTGAAATTATGTGCTGTGAGAAGAAATCTAAACACCAGTAAATATATATATATATTATTGTGACTATAACTTAAAATATCATCAGAAAAATTAATTACTAATTCTTCTGACTTTTTTTTTTCATAAGTATTTTTTGTCAAATACGAAAAAATACAAAATACAAACTAACCTCAGCATCCTGCCTTGAAGTAACATTTTCTCGTGGGCTTTCATTGTAATCAGTATTTTGTTTGGTCTCT